>NC_069128.1:8348205-8604886 GCF_026914265.1 Mya arenaria | reverse complement strand
AGTTACATTTCAGTTACTATGTGGTACAGCAATTCTTTGGACAGTAGCGTTCAATGTGAATTGGATGTTATAAACATATTGGGAATACTGAAATTTCTGTATAGTTTTTGAATGTTAGCTCCGTTGTCGATAATAGGTAGCAGATTTTCTCTAAACAAACATTTGACCTATTTTTAGTATTTATACTTGGTGGGATTAGGTAAAAGTGTCCTATTAATCGTATCGAATGTATACTTGAACCGTGTTCGGATCGATAATGATGTCACCGGAATGCAGATAAATATCCCTTCCAGTTGCGGTCTTGCGGACCTTACTTGTCGGGAGAAGAATTTCGAATACGGCATGTGTCTTTGCCAGATTACTCATGTAAAATTCCCTTGCGCCATCGTAGTTGTTTTTAGCCACATCTACCCTCGCAGTTTCTGGTCCGAGTTTCGTTACATACACCCCAGCACCGAAAACTGCATCTGTTACCGCTGACTCCGGATTGGATTATTCTTCCACTTTCTAATATTGCCTTTGCACCCTCGGTGGTTGTGTGGTGGTAGTATGTTCGTACACCTCTGAAACAATTTACATTCACTTAGTCATTTGTACAGATAAAGCTTGACGTTTATAATGTATAGCACGCAAGGAGTTCATAAACTAATGACGTAATTATTTATTTCAATATTACGCTCCTATGGATTAGTGCGACGTCATTAAACCAATGATATACGACGTTTACAAATATCAGCTATCATTATACAAACGTATGTTGTCGGTTACATTTTCTTAAAGAACAATATTAAATTACAGAAGATACTAGCAATTTTTAATCGTAATGAATACTTATTTAAAATGTAAATATAAGTATTGATCGCATTTTTTCTTGCGTTTATGATGTATGAATGCAGTAAGGCAAGAAAGCAAATGATCAAGAATCGCTAGCGCGCTTCATGGCATTTGCTCGCGTGCCCTATTGCGTTAATATAGCATAAACGCCAAGAAAAATGCGACCAATCCTTAAATATATCATGCTACTTGAATTAATACATAAGATGATACAACAGTAACAAGTGTATTTGGGAAAGGTATTATAACATGGAAAATGATTTGTCTAAAAAGATAAAATAAATATAAAAAGTTATCTTTATTCCAACGAATGAGGTAAGAGTTATCATAGATCTTATCACTGAAACGGAAATGGTTGTCTCATAATTGGATGTAAACATTCTTATAGACACAAACAGAATGTTTTACTGAAATCAAAGTATGTTATTACATGCAGATGTATGTTAGTCCAGTACTTCATTGTTTGGTAATTTAGTTTTTTTGCATGGTTCTCTTGATTCATCAACATAAACTATGATATTTTAATATTTCATTTGTATTTGTCTACTTTTGTTTATAATGTTCTTGAATTTTCAATTTAATTAATGCCTAGAAATTTTAGATGAACTCTGGCCCTAATTTCTCGAAACTTCTTAAGCTTAACAGGCTTAAGTCGCTCATTTCAATTAGCCCAAATACATACTAATAATGGATTTGATAAATGAAAAATGGTTCTTCTAATAAGCATACAGATTTTTCTTATATAATTTATAAAAACTTTTGAAGAAGTAAATATAACGCATAATATAGAATAACAAAAATAGTGAGTTGAGCTTAATCCTGTTATAAAGGACTTAAGAAGTTTTGAGAAATTGGGGCCTGATCAGATGCCGGCCTGAAAATACACACGCACTTTTTAAAAAATAAATAATACATTGACATTCAGTTCTTCAGAGCCCAGATTGTAGCTGAAATGGTTACTACTCAAAGCCTCTATGACACCGATGTTTAAGCTTGGTCAATGTTTTCTCTGTGGCGTACGGGTTTATATAATGCGGTGACATTGGTTGCATTTTTTTCAAAACAAAAAAATAACTAAAACTCGTTTCAGGTCGGCATCTGATCAGAGTAATGTGGTTACATTAGTAACAAAATGTTACAAATGTGTTGTTTTTTAAAAAGTGTGTGTTTTTATCCTCTGTGTAACATCTTGTTACATTGGTTACATCGGTTAAATCGATCGAGTTTAATCCCAAAATCGTGTTAATCGACATAATATCATAACGGGATTTAAAAGAAGTGCGCCACATTTGTGCCATAATTCTGCGTTATTTATTGGGAACATTCACATGTTAAAATGAAATTAAAATGTGCTTGATTCAATATATTAGATGATGTTTTTATGTTGGCAATATGTTCGTTCTTCATGATTGATAACCTTGGTTTAAACATATTTATTTTACAATGATTGTGAAACAAGTTATAACAGCATTATAATAATGACTCTCGTTGGCACGACATTACGTGTGGTCTTGTGTTGTGGGGGAAACCGGAAAATCCGGAGGAAACCCACTTGTCCGGCTTGGTGACCACAAACCAAATTCACATGCACCCAGGCCGGGAATCGAACCCGGGTCTTCTAGGTGAGAAGCGAGTGCGCTAACCACTGCGCTAACCGGACCACTACTAACTTCGAACCAACGTCATTCCTATTCACTCCAACATTGCGGCCGCGATACGACCTCTTTTTGGCGAAATGAAAGCCAA
Organism: Mya arenaria; assembly: GCF_026914265.1. Lineage (NCBI taxonomy): Eukaryota > Metazoa > Mollusca > Bivalvia > Myida > Myidae > Mya > Mya arenaria. Next base: position 8,602,306 of record NC_069128.1, on the reverse strand, counting down.
TTGAGGGGTTCACGTGTATGAAAGGTTTTGCAAATGACCCTTCAAGCATTCACGATTGGCAACTAGTCATCAATCAGTCGAAACCAGTCACATGAGATTCCCTGAGTAGTCACTGATCGATCTCATCCAGATTCAAGCAAATCGCCGTATCCGAAGAAATCCGCCGTTTGTCGCAAATGAAATCAGTCTTGTTGGTTCGCATTATTAGTGTTGGCGGTTCTTATGAGTTAGTAAATAATTAGTAATACTATTTTGAACTGAAATATTGAAACATTTCAGTAAAAACTAAAAAGAAATCGTGAACTTGCTACCTTCCTTTATCCTCCACGAGCTCGGAGATTTGACGACACTACGATTTACAAGTTTTGTGGGTTTTAAGTAAATAGAAGTAGAATACAATACGCGGAGTAACGTCTCATCCCCGTCTCATTGAAGGCCCCACCCCCACCACGGAACCACTGCGATGATTCATACATAGTAACGTCTCACCCCGTCTCATTGAAGGCCCCATCCCCACCACGGAACCACCATAACCATATGCGGAAACGTAACCTCCATATCCTGCCATTTTTTATCCAAAATTTAAGCCTTTTGGTTAACAAAAATAATGTACTGGATGACAATTTACACTGCCGATGTAAAACGTAAAGATGTAAAGAATGTAACTGAAACATATTTTAAGAGAACGCAGTAGCTTGGGCCGTTCAAAAAGTAACTAACATTAAATTATCATACGTGCTTAAAAATGAAAGAGTTTAAAACCTGTGTTTATCATTCAATTGTCCCCATTTGACAGTAACGTCAATTATTTCAGAAGTCAAATATTTGAACTCACATACATATTAGTTAAGCTTGTTATTATCAGTGAAGTAACAAATTCAATGGCGTACCTTCTGAAACTTTACTATCATTTGAAAGGCTATTGTTTTCTTATTAAAATGTGTATAAATAACAAAATAAACAACTTTTTATTTTTTGTCTTGAAACGAGCCAATTTTTGCGAAAATCTATTTTTATATTTAAGTTCAAAATTTGATGTTTTATGCATTTTCCTTAAACCGTTAGTAACGCCATAAAACATTAATTTTCGAACGGAAATATGAAAATCTACGATCTGATTTTTGTCAGCAGTCTTATATCATTGGTTTGCAGATATTAACGCAAACATTTGCTCTTTCCAAGACAAAAAAGTTGTAAAAATGGTATGTCTGTGAGAGTGCATATTAAAGTGTCATAGCGAATATGCGAAAGTCATCTTTCGTTCTCACAAGATTCGGAAAGCAAACACCCGAAAAAGTAAAATATGCCTCTAAAGTATTTGACCTTAATAATAGGTAAAACACTGACAACGACCCCCAGTATTGCTTTAGCCATATTCTTTGTTTAGAAGTCTCTAAGATCGAGGACAAGACACTTAATAATCACACTACTTTCAAAGAACGGGGCTAAATTTAACACTTACGCTATGCAGTTATAGTAAAAGAGGTCCTCCAGGAGCACAAATGTATCTGGTGGTGGTGTGTAAGCTTATTTATATTCGCACTCGGGCATTTCCCATTTGGCGAGTGCTCCGATAGGATTGTTAGTAATTTAAGTTTTTTTGGAGTATAGCGCACAGACAGAATTTAACTGGTTAATGCTACCCTAGTTCTTTAATGTGCATAGCAGTGTAAAGCACACTGTCACGCGGGACCCCAATTTAAGGTCCATACACGAAGACGATTAGTATTTGCTTAGTGGTGCGGCGGTGAATCGAACCTGCGACCTCTGGATTGACAGTCAAATGTGTTACTACTAGACAACGGATCCGCCCCAACAAATGCATCTTAAAGCTGCACTCTCACAGACTGAACGGTGATAACTTTGTTTTTTTGTCCTGGAACGAGCCAATTTTTGCGAAAATCCATGGAAACCAGCTATATAAGAATGCCGACAAAAAATAAGATCGCAGATTTTTATATTTAAATTGAAATATTGATGTTCTATGCATTTTTTCTTAAACCGTCAGTAACTGTTTAAGCCATAAAACATTAACTTTTGAACGGAAATATCAATATCTGCTATCTGATCTTTCGTCAACAATCTTTTATCATTAGTTTGCAAATACTCACGCAAATATTTGCTCTTTCCAAGACAAAAATTTAAAAAGTTGTAAAAACGGTATATCTGTGAGAGTGCAGCTTTAAATGATCGAAACTATGTATTAACACTATTAATGGTCTACTTTCCAAGTGTTGTCACAGCAAGGTCTCATACATCATATGAATTGTTAATTAGCTAATACATGTAGCTGATCAAGACTGTGTTCGAAGAAAAGGGCTGCACTGGCTATGCTTAAAGGAGAGGCGTATTATCAATGAAAACACTCAACGGAGGGTAATAACGATTAGGACCAATAAACAACGTGTGCAGTACCCCGGAGTTTTGGATGGAAGTCCGTGGCCACTTAAAGAAGGCTAAAACTAGACCTTTAAGCGTTATTCTATTTAAGAATAATATTTGAGCCAGTTGCTAACTGATTTGTATTAAACGTTTACGTTAATGTCAACATACAATAATGCATGTTCCTTCAAAGTTAAGGACAATTTGACGAGACTAAGACTTATTTTAAGATATATTAGAAATTTGGTAGCAGAAAGGGGGCAAAACCCTAAGCCTATACCTGTTTAATGAACAAAAATGTCAAATATGTCATGTATTAGATGATGAATTCCCCTCCTCCCACACATACAACGCACGCACGCACGTATGCACGCACGCACGCACGCACGCAAGCAAGCAAGAACACACGCAAGCAAGAAAGCAAGCAAGCAAGCACGCACGCAAGCAAGCAAGCACGCACGCACGCACGCACGCACGCACGCACGCAAGCAAACAAGCAAGTAAGCACCACAAATATTTATATTCATAACGCCACACAAATGTCAAACCTAAACAAAACATATCAAATTCAGAAGCAAACAACCACCGATACATAAACCTATTTATTATTTTATTATCTGGATTAGTTAAATACGCGTGCTTTCTATGGGTCGGCCCATATCCTTATTATTAGTCATGGGTTTTTCATTTTTGTCCAATACGCAATACAAAAAAAATATTATACGTATGAGGCTAAATTTATGAACATAAATCGTTTCCAATGAAATTGGATCTCTTACAGCTGTACACCCGTTGTTAGCAGTCACGCTTACAATTTGCATATCTGCAATATCCCCTTTTCTGCTGACTTTGATATGGATACAGACTGTTTTTTTATGAATTAAATACTAAAATAAATAACATATATTTTAAATACTTGTATTGACAATACCAAGAATATATTCTTGTCCTTATAAATACAGTAGTTTGGTTTTCGTAGAAACTCAGACAAATCATCCAGTGTCACATTTTCCAAAAATCATGGTTAAAGAATGCCGCAATAAATGGAAAGATTTAATTAAGTTTCAAGTTACAAGTTTTATTTACATCTTTTGCATATAATATGCATGGGATGATGACATAGAAACGAGTTTGAAACGGTTTAAACCAAACAGTGAAACAAATATCAGTAACTACATAATATAAAACACAGTGAACAGAATGTGTGCATCACTTAAGTTGAGATCAAATTGAAAATAATGTTTACAGCAAAATACAATACTATCAGATTATCACTGTGAATGTGAATTTAGAGAAAATAATGTTTGAATTAAAACTTTTATTAGATCATCGGTATAGACCGTATTCATGCCTCGTTTTGAAATAATCGAAAATAAGGCTCTTAAAGCTGCACTCTCACAGATTGAACGTTTTAATTTTTTGTTTTGGAACGAGGCAATTTTTGCGAAAAGGCACGGAAACCAGTGATTTTAGACTGCTTACAAAAATTAGATCTCAGCTTTTTATATTTAAGTTCAAAAATTGATGTTTTATGCATTTTTCTTAAACCGTTAGTAACGCTTTTAGCGATAAAACATTAATTTTCGAACACAAAATAAGAAATTCTGCGATCTGATCTTTTGTCAGCAATCTTTTAACATTGGTTTGCAGATATTTACGCAAAAAATTGCCCCTTTCAAGACAAAAAAAATAAAAAGCTGTCAAAACGGTTAATCTGTGAGAGTGCAGCTTTAACGCATGGATTATCGATAATCAATATGGCGGCTGTCAAAATAGGTCTACAAGATCGAGGTTGGACAAATAATTCGAGTTATGTTTCAGATAATTTCTATAAGTGGTGTTATTTCATTATTATAGAACATTCAAAAGTTCCATGAAAACATATATAAGAAATGGCTACAAATTATTCCATGGCTCATACTTACATAATTCAGAAGGTAAGTTCAGAGGTCAAGTGCGCCCTGGCATGTGTATAATTTAGAAGGCAAATTCAGAGATCAAGTGCGCCCAGGCATGTGCATAATTTAGAAGGTTAGTTCAGAGGTAAAGTGCAACTGGGCATGCGAGGAAGTTTAAAAAAACCAATATACATGTATTTATAGATCAATTTAAACATCTTGTTTATTAGGATTGCTGTTGATATGACATAACCCTTTCTCTATGACAGTTATCTTTAGTGAAGTACGATTATATCGATAAAATGATATACTACAATACGGAACAGCAGCGATACGTATCGACATGTAATGGCAATGATGTAAATATTTGTTCCGGGTCCCAATTTTTCGAAACATAAAAAGAGTAAAAAACTGAATTAGTTCTATTAATTAAGCCAAATGTCTTGCTTTACCTTGATTTTATTAAACAATAAAAGCTTATCGTGATTATTTCCCTATAATTTCAAGACACTCAAGAATGGCAATATTACCCAAATGATACCCAATCAAAACATTGTGAGCTTATTTTGATCCTGTTGTAACGGTCTATAGTTAATAGATGATTTTAAAAATAGGGACCTTTTGTATGACGTAATGGGTCGTTTAAACGCATTTAATAGTTCCTTAAAGATAATTTCACGCCAGTCAATATGGGACTTGTTGTATGACGTAATGGGTTTCTCGTTGGAACGCACTTTAATATTTCCTTTAAGTTAATTTCATGTCAGTTTTGTCAATATTTTGTTTTATATAAATACTTATATAATGGTAGAGTTTTCCCTTATGGTCACATTTAAAATTACTATATTACTTCTAATATCTGTTATCAATACGCTGATGAAATATCGAGAAACGTCTTTGCCGATAATTCCTACCCCTAGTCAATAGTGAGTTACTAGTTGAAGCCCGGAATAATAAATATTCTGGTTTTCCCAAGCTAATCCCCCGGTACAAACAATATCGTACCGTTTTAATATATACACACGTTACTTTGGAAACAATAGAATCATTGATCCTTCACCTTTTTATTTGTACCGCGATTGGAAAACCCAATTATGTGAACTCCGGGTTACATGTCTTTTGGACTGACAAAATTCCAAAATAGCTTGAATTTCACCTTTTTATTTTTACCGCCGTGGGACAACCCAGTTATTTGAACTCCGGGTTACATGTCTTTCCAAAATAGCTTGGATTAAGAATATATACTCAACCACAGAAGTATGAACAGATGTTCACGGGTTTTGCGAGGACTGTAAGCCTGTCTGATCATGTAAATTGACTATTACATCAATCGAACATACGAGTGAAACTAATGATTTAACCTGTCATTGATGACAACGCAGTTGTTGCAGCAGATCTCTTGGTGATTTTCACAGAACGTTTCAAGTGCGTTACCATTCGCCACGCACGCACGCGCACGCAGGCACGCACGCACGCACGCACACACACACACGCGCATGAACGAAGTTTGTTGCCAATGACTTTCATGCAATTTAATTAATATACAAATATTGGCCCGCAATTGCGATCATGGACTTAGTGCATCAATCAGTGATTGCTCTGTATACAATGTTTTATTAGATATAGAAGCAGATTTTCTTAACTTGAGCAATAAATCTGAAATAATGATTGAGATCTAAATAGACAAGTTAAGTTTAATTACTTTGTTATTAGTTTCATATCGACTGTTTTGGATAAACCTTGTGCATATCCTACCGCGGTCTAGGTTTACGGCTCCCCTTTGCTACAGGAAATTGGCAACGCAGGAAACTATACATTCGGAACTCCTCGGCCATTTTCTACGAAAACAACCTCGGATGTATGTGGACAGTTTACAATGATAGAAATCGGTACACTTTAACTACGCTGCAAGTAGATCGCGTAATAATTTCAATTTAGCAGTTGAACTTAATGACTTAATACTTGAGAATCTTAATTGTTTTGAAAAAATACACTTTACTGGCAATCAATTTATACTTAGATCTACAAATAGAACACAACATTTAATTGATAATAAAATTCAAAATTTGACGAATTACTTCTACTGGTGGACCGGCATACATCCGGGGTTGTTTTCGCAGAAAATGACCGCGGAGCTCCGAATTGAAAATTTAAATCAAGTTCGATATAATTTAATATCCATTACTTATATTTTTTGTATAATTCATTAATGGATAACAAATAAATATTTTTCCTAATTTCGAAAAGCAGTTTGAAGTCCCGAGTTTCGCTTTAACTCTCTCTCTCTCTCTCTCTCTCTCTCTCTCTTACTCCTTGTCTGTACGATTGAAATTGCTTAACCTGTTGTATATATGTTTTGCTCGCCATATATGGAGGAAGTAAATGATCTGTATATGAAACCATACAAACATTGTTATTGTAATATAAACAAGGAAATTAATGGACAAATAATTCAACGCTGAATGATCCTTCATATAAAAAATATGTATAAAGCAACACATTTAATAATGAACAAATATATTGTAAAATAAGGAAGATATTTTGCTAAGGAGTTGGAGTTAAAACAATTATGAATGCAATTAAAGCATACACGATGCTATTGTAGCATTCATTTGAGTTTAATAACACATTGTGTCAGTTGTATATTTTGTTTGGCAAAGATTTGGAATAAATCACGTTAAGAGATGCGAAAATTAGTGTGAAATATTCTTAAACAAAAAACACGGAGCTTGTTAAAGGGGAACTACTCTGGTGAATATTGAATACATTTGTCTTTAGTGTATTTATGTCTTCTTTATATATTTTACTTTCTGTTTTCATTTATTCGAATAAAATCATATCAACGCACGTTACCTATAAAAAATGCACTCTTACTCCCAAATAAGACCTACCAAAATTAACAGAATTGTTTTAACTTTCCGGAAATGATATATATATATATATATATAATATATATATATATATTATATATATATTATATATATATATATATATATATCGCAACTAATGGTTTTTATGAAGGATTCTGTGTTTTATTTGAAAGATAGGTGCAGAAAACACGGTATATCTACCTTATGAGACGATAGTTGATCACTATAAATCTTTTAGCACTCACCATTTATTTAATATTTGTGCGTTTTCAGCCATTAAAAACACGGTTACAATCTTGTTATCAATCATTAATATTTTCCAATTATCATAATTTAGTAAGTAGATTAATCACCCAAACTGTATATTTGTTAAACATGCGTATGTATTGATTTTAAATACGCGTGTCACCTTGAAACTAATAACGTTTTTTGTTAAGTTTAAGATATATACTTTGATCTTAAACAACAAAAAACATTGTTTGTCAGTTAGAATACGCGATAACCGTGTTTCATGAAAAACTCAATGACGAAACAAGTATTGTTGTTCCATTTTTTCAGATTTGATCAAATTGGCTCACATGATGGAAGCACGTCTTCTTTTATGTTGTTTGGTTCTCGGTGGATTAGTGGGGACGATGGAACAAGCGCTGCTACAGATAAATGAGCGACAAGATAAAACACCGGAAAGAACATCAGATCAAAAAGGGCTTTCTTCCACGAAAGAAGATGAAACCTCTGTAGGCTTGTCAAAGGATATGTTGCCATTGAAAACATATACAAAGTTGATTGGAACAAAAAATCCAAAAAGTACCTTGGATAAAGCAGAAAAACGTGTTATCAGAAGTAACTACCTTGCTTTTAACAACTCTACAGGGAATAAGAAATGTGAAATGGAAATGAGTCGATTTTCATTGGACTATTTTATGTATAGTATACAGAGATACGAATCCAATTACGTCTTTTTGGGACTCCGGCAAGCCAATAGTAGTTCTGGTATTACAATAAGAAGCAAACCGGATGTCATTAACGGGGACATCTGGATCTGGACTTTCTGGGGTAAGGACGGGGCCCAGGAGTTCCTAAGATGGCCCATCGAGTTTGGAATATGGTCGATGGGTATATTGTATCAGTCCGTTCTGAGACATCCTAAAGTGCTATCGGTTACTTTGAAACGAGTAAGTGGTGATTGCTCCAACTTGACGGTTGGAAATAAAGATGATGATCTGGCGATTAGTAACGCGCTGAATGGGATCACTCTTGCGCTGATGAGCAATTTGTCGGATGGGGAAAAGTACGGACCAAGCTACTATTGTTACACAAGAAAACGAAACATTACGGAGTACATGAAAGTGATATGTGAAAACATTGTATGTCCGTTCGAAGGTATTGAACAAGTTTGCTGTGATTACAGATTCAATAAAACAAAAATGGAACGTAATGTTATCTGTCCAGAATATGAATTCATGTATGATACTATTTCGTGGATGGTGCCCATAATGTTAGCCATTGTTCTTTTTGTTTACTTCCCAATACTTTTATTTTTTGTCGCGTACAAAATATTTGATGATCCTCGCTCGACATATGTGCCGCCCAGCCTTACAGTACAAAGTTTCAAAGGATCCGACGACGGATGCCAGGAAGAAGAACTGGACGGATGTCACACGTCAAAGATGTATTTACTAGAGGGATAAAACATGTCAGTTTTTTCCAAACACTATTTATGCCCCTCACTTCTCTTAAGGGAGCCACTGTTACGTTGCAAACACGTTTATTATGTTTGGTTGTTGGCAGATTAACAAGAGTCTCATTTCCCATTGTAACCCTTAGTATAATTGGCCTTCAGGCATACGTTGATTCGTCAAATTTGCAAAGTTTTATTAGGACGAGCGTGAAATTGGGCGTTCCATATGGGCTGCGGTCAATAATCACGGGCTACGAAATGAGTAGAACAAATTTCCTACCCTTCCTTGGTGGTCCTTTTGTAGCCCTGTTTTGCTATGTTGTAATCACCTCAGTTCTGCTTATGATTCCAAAGTCTATACCTAAGTTTCTCGCCAAAGGTTTAAGGCCAAAAATATATGGCGCATGCGCAAATGTTAGTGAGACAGAATTATCTCCCATGAGTGAAAATTTGAAAAACATCAAACGTTTTGGATCACTTAGGTCAACAGACAATTCAACGGGATATTTGCTGTTGTATCGTTTTACAGTTTCACAGGTCCTTATGGTGTTGAATTTTAGTTTCTGGAAAACTTCCATTGCTATTCAGCATGCTAGGTTGCAGAGAATTTACAATAGAAGCGGCTTTTGCTGTACTGTAATTTTCTTTCCCCTTTACTTTGTCATTTGTGCGGTAGAATTGGTTATGACGTTTATTATTTACGGTCTCCCAATAATATCTTTCGGACGTCTTGTAATAACAAGCTATTGTTCTGCTTTACCTCTGCCCAAAAGAAACCCGATATACCTGATTCTTGCGCACTTCATAAAACTGTTCACGTTCATAGCAGTTCTTTTCTTTCTATATATGTTGTGCGCGGTCTTCCTAGAAACCATTTTATTCATCACCAGAATTTGCGTATTTTCCTACACAGCAATGATTTTTATACCTAAGGTCACCTATGGATACCTTATTTTCTATTTCACTGTCCTCTTCTACCTCTGGGAAGCCATAAACGACTACTCCCTCTGTTACGACCGACTGTTTCACGACTCCATAAAGGCCGCAATGTACGTTCAGAGAACACGGCGATCTAGGGGAGATGGATTGCTGTGCAAGGTAAGAAAGCGGCGTGGAATCAGACAAAGCATTTTTGAAATAATCATTGAAGAACACAACCCTCGTAGAAGACAGATGACAAGTACTTGTCTCAAACTTGCGATCATCATCTTGCTGATGTCGGTGGCGATTGAACTATTGATAAAGGCAGACAAATTTAAGGACTTACACACGATCATGCACGTAGGTACAGCCATCATTGTGTGCGCCATGCCGCAAATATTGAAACGGATGTGTCACCAACGGGAGAGCAAACTGCTGCGGATACAGTTCAGGCAAACACTTGCGGACACCATTCTGTCACATCTCGAATATGTTGTTCACAACGAGGAAACATCAGGCGACAGTGAGGAAAGCTGTTCTGATTGATATCAGCACCTGCACACTGCTTACATTTGCTTAGTTTTCAGTGAACATGCCAATGAGGCTATCCCAGAATATATACCAATGAATATATCTTGAATATGTTTAGATGTTTGCTGTCTTGTAACCTTGTGCCTCTTGTTTGCGGTGTGCTTGCCCTAGTATTTGCGTGCAACTTTAGACAGGAACTTGTTACTGAGCTAATTCCTGAAATGTCAATATTTAAATTGACATGGCAATGAGATATCATTTGGAGACAGTCTATGAAATTGTTGCGATAAAGACAAGCACCTGTTTACAAATTCGACTAAACGTGGAAACATCGAGACCAGTATATAAATTAAGGTAGAGTTCTTATTATATGTTTTACGTTGCACGACAAATTGTGATTGGCAGTGTATCAGAAACGAATATTTCAATTGATGACCAAGACTTAAGTTCTAAAGGCCAAAAACTAAATACCAACTTAGCCCTCAATATTATTGTCTTCACTGCTAAAAATACACGCTACCATAAACACACCAATTTTTTTTTATATAGTAACTGTGTACTGTGTTGTTTGTCGAGATATGTGCTGTTGTTCCATGTTTCTGGTTTTTGATTGTTTGTGTTTTTTTTTTTTTTGCCTTTGACGTTTATCCTGTGCCATTAAACGGGGTTTATGTTTAAACTTTGAGCTACTGAGCTTGTTCCTGTACTTGCTACACATTGTTAATTCACTTTTAAGATTATATAATTATTCCTTTTGTACTGTCATTCAATAATAGTATTATAATACTCTTTTATGCTGTCATTGAAGTTCACCAACACGTTTATCTGTTGATACATACATGTGTGTACATATTTGTTTCTATCTTTACCGTATCACGTTTTATTAATTTTATAAATATATCGCCTTTTATCAAGTTTTAAACATTACAATATTTCGCATGATCCTATGTTGTACAGAAATACTATTAGTCAAACTTTGCCATTATGTTCCAAATTAAGCACAGATCTTTGACATTTTAGGTATGGATTCAGTTTTATAAAACTTTTTAATTAATACATCTTCAATTTCATAAATATATAATCATTAACTTGAAAAACTTAATTGGTCAATAGGAAACAGTATTACCACTCAGCTCTTGTGTACAGTATGATCTCAACAGTACTTCGTTTGAAAAACAGTAGCAGGAACCTCGTATTGATATAATTGAGATACTCGTATGCAGATAAATTGTTCGCGCTGACTTTTAGCTTTGCTTTAACATACAGCATTCTTGTATACCCATATTTTTAAGTGTGATGTATATGTCTAGACCTCTCAGACATACGAGACTATATTTACTTTTAAAGTGTATCTGTGTTTTACCTAAACATTCTAAAGAAAATAGAGGATCTCAAATAAACTGCTCAAAATACATAAGGATCATCTCAAGAAATCCCATAGACCACCAATTTCATGCTATGTTCGCCTGATTTAGGAGCAAGCGGATGAAATAAAAATACGTCTAGTTTAAAAAAGAAAGAGCAGAACTGAAATCATTTGTATAAACTTTATAATCATTAACTCAAATAGGCAAATACATAATTTATTTTTGTTCTTTCTTCACTAACAATCTGTTATATATATATATATATATATATATATATATATATATATATCTACTACAGATATTAAGGTGACCATATATATATTAATCTAGGCATTATGGGGACCGTTGGATTAAGGCGACAAAAATTGGTCTCCTTAATATTTTCAGTCCAGATTTGATGTATCAAATGTCAATAAAAATGTCCATTGACAGTAAGTTGATAAGCTTGAATGTTTATTTACGAGATCATTTCATTGTTTTAAATATTATTCTCTTTAATATTAAAAAAAATATTCTTAAACTTTTGTGTTAGTATATTTGTGTATCCATAAAAATAGCTATTAAGGCGACCAGGGAAAAAAATCATAATTTTGGTCAAAAATAGCTATATACTAAGCATTTTTTATTGTTTTACTTTATTTAAAGCTTATTGTATATTATCCCGAAGTTTCATTCCATAAAAAACAGAAATGAGGAAATTCGATATTTCGTGTACCATCAGCATCCAAATTTTCAAGTATACAGAAATTTAACTTTCCGGAATATAACGGAAATTTTCGGGTATCCCGTGGTACCATCTCCGTGCAATTATGCAGTATGGCGTTCATCTCTTACAGAAAGAGAATGGTAACTTGGTAAGTGTTTAAAATACATATTCAACGTTTTTTCGTTTATTTTTATGACTTTTGTACAGTTGTATAAATCGTCCACCCTTTGGATGAAAAGCAAATGATTTATCCGGATTTTGTTCATCCGAAACTAAATCACTAGTATCAACATCCGGTGTAATTTTTGCTTGTATTTTGGAGAAACTCGATTGATTTCTAGCAAACTTGGTTTACCACTACTGTACATCGTCCCTTATTATTATTTGGTATGTTCCAATCTAAAAAATGATTTGCTCCCATAACATCTCAGATTTTAATAAATAAAAGACGAAAGGATACAAATGCCTTACATTTTGTTTGTCAATGTCATGTCATTAGTCAGTCTCATCACCTTTGAATAGCAGAACAGAACGAACACTATCACCAATTCGTATTGTGGCTTTTTGCATGTGTCTTAAATTCTCATATTTGATAATAAATGCAACAATAAAATATTTCCCTTATTCTGCCACAGTTATGCACCACTCAATTGTAACAATGGCGCCCAGGTCTTGTTTATACCGGGGATAGCAGAAATGGGCCATGTTTTTACCTTCCAGGTGGACCGGCAGTGCTGAGTGAATGCGGTGTTATTGTTTTTGCGCTGATAACAGGGAATGGGCCTAACCTAGGATGTCCCCAGGGGCATTTGACGGGGATCTGGTCATTTCGTAACCTTACCATTTCGTAACTGCTGATCTTGGTTATTTCGTAACCATTCTGTTAGTCAATTCGTAACCGTCAAGTAATCAATTGACCTTTCGACAGCTGCTTCTAAGCCACGCCCCCTGATATCAAGGGAGCGAACTCTGTCTATGTCCGTCAAACAAACGAGGAAGTAATGGCGTCTCGCGTCGTTTCGCTTTCCGATATTCCTGACAAATTATCATAAATGTGACATTACAATGCGAAAAAAATAGAAGTCAAAGGAATTTGTAACTGGCTGCTACATCGGAAGGCTCGATATATCTTTAGAAAATGACGATATCTAACATTTACGGGGTGAAATCTATCCAAGTCAGAGAAAATCGGATAGCCGCCATGTTGTTAACATTGACATCGATACAAAGGAAAAGCGTGTGTGTGACGCATACTGTAAATGCAAACAAGGGTAAGTTTAACTTTTAATAACACCGGTCCTTCTTACAGTATTGTTGAAACAAAGATTAAATCATCGCACAATATGAGTAAATCATAAATGGCCCGAATGGGGAACCGGCGGAAGTGACATTAAATAACAGTTACTTGCCAGCTATACAGTATAACCTTGTATTCTATAGTATGAGCAGAAATGGTTTATTGGGGTTATGCATAAAAAGTTTCAGTTCTAAGCGATTGAACACTCCCCCTTATGAATAATAATGTAATAGTTGACAAGTGACAATCGTGGGTGATACCAATCTGTAACTTTTGCATTGCTCAAACATTCATATGCTTTGATTTTTGTTCTTACAGAAATTGTGGAACATGTTCACACACTCTGGCTGTAAAAGTAGACCTGGGAGGAAAAGTGCCCCCGGTGTGGGGCTCGAACTCACAACCACCAGAACACTAGCCCGGCGCTCTAACCAACTAAGCTGACTGGGCAGCTGGTTCTAACCCACACACACTACCCTCCCCCCATTTACCGGTTAAGGCTGGTGGAGGGTCTCCTGCTATTTACCGTTGACACCATTAAAGTATTCTGATTGATGGAGATAAGGAAGTCCCCTTATTATTGTCTTCAACAAGCCTACCGCCACAGGGGACCTAGCATAAGACCGGAAACCCCCCCCCCACACACACACACACATGATATTTGCCAGTCCAGGCAATGTCAACCGCAAGAGAAAACCAGTGATGACAAGTTTTACAAATAAACGGTAGGACCTATTTTAAAGCTTTTTATAACATTTAGTTTTTACTTTGCTGTACAAAAGTAATGGACTATTTGTCCAGAGAAAAACAACAACCACAAAACATTAGCTAGTATCTTGTCAATATTTCATTATGATATACATGTAGAAAGCAAACATCAAAGGCAGTAGCATTTACAGCTAGTATTAAAATATTTAACAATACATGTAACTGATTTATTTTAATATTGGCATCTTTTATTTATTTCAGGAAAGTGTGGTCTTTTGAAGAGAGTTCTTGAAGTTGTTCAGCATGTTGTTTTGATGGATTCTTGGAAGGATGTACCTCTATGATGTTAGCTTCAGTTCTGGAGTATAACACCAGTTGTTGCATATTTAATATCAGATTTATTAAATACATTGTTGTTTTGCAAACATTACTTAAACTTTGATATTTCTTTGATGTTTATGTATGATATTGTAGGTGAATATCTCTTTATTGCAATGGCAAATATATTTTAAAATATATAGCATTAGCAGAAGTTATTTTTCACTGTTAAAGCTGCACTTTCACAGATTGATCACTTTGACAACTTACACAGGATTCGATTGCATTTATCATGTTTTGGCTCGGAGAAGTTTGCTTTGTGATTTATATATTAGGTCTTAATTTAAAGAATGCCAAAATAAGCGATTCTGAGACAAAAAGTGTCAAACTAGAATTCTGTGAGAGTGCAACTTTAAGAATACTGTTAATCGAGTGTGCATGTGATCCGGACTCTGAACATTGGATGAACTATCATTAAATATTGTAGATTTACGTAAATGGCCCAAAATATAAGAATAACAATGAAAATACATGCATGTTTGACTTGTTCTTTATTCATAATAAGTCTAAGTCTTTACAGCACATGTTTGGCAGAATCAAGTTCTAATGAACATAATAATTGATTTAAATGTACAGTGAAATAAATTGTTTTATACAGAAAATAAAACCTTAACGATTCAGACCGATCTGTTCTCGTTTTGTTTTGGTGGCTCAAATATTTATCTGAGTTTTGGAGGAGGCCTAGCTGGTGTGAGCTGGTCAAATACAGTAGCTGCTTGAGGGTCAGTGTTTTCTTGATTGGATTTCCCGTCGACAAAGTGCTGATATGAAAATAAGAAATCTATGAAATGTGTCGGAATGACAGCTACAAAAGCCATTGTTTACATAGGAACCATACGAGTATATGAGATTCGGAAGCATGCGATGGTTCGGACAAAAATCTAGTTGTACGATATTTCCTGATTTACTTTGAAAGCAAAGCAGTTTATAAAAACTACATAACGGTATCAACAAAAATACCTCTATCTTGAATGAAATCAATCGTGTCCATGTTGAACCTGATATTAAATGGCCATTAATGCCGATTTGACAACACAAGCCAAAGCATAAATGTACGATGTTTATAGTTTAAAAATAGTAACACTTATTTAGGTCATGCACGGACAATTTCAGTATTAAATAAATTTTGAGCGGATTGAAATAAGTAGTTTGTTCAAAAAAATACTTTTGTACAGACGTATAGATGTTTCGCCTTTGAACGATCTTTCAAAATTTCCAAGTTCAGCTGTTGATGAGGTCTTCCACAGAGTCTGATACAGCACTTGCATTTTTCTAAATAACTCACTGGTTTCGAATACAGAACGAATTGTAAGCCATCTTTAGTCGGCCTGGCTACCTTGTATCCGAATTACAAGTGCCATGAACACCTTTTTACCATAATACTTAAAAAGGCGAGGAATTGCCAGCGCATGTATATGACGGACTCTGGTCAGTTTGACGGACAAAATGGCGGATAGCAACACGGCTTATCAGCCCTACATTCTGATTGGCTGATAGGACCTGTCAATCAAATCCTGTCGTAAGGTCAATTGCTCATATAATAACCACCATTTAACAAGGTGATAAATAGTACACTTAGCACCTCGTTAAGTGTATTGTTCGAACCTGGATGTATATTGCACAGCAACCAAGACACCAATTGGGAGACATTACTCGAATTCTCACTAGTAACAAGCCAATAATTTATGTTACTCAATAGTTATTAGATATATATATCATGCTAAAGTAGAAATGATTTGTTATACTACCAAAATATGTTAATTATTTTCTTACATTTTGCTTACTTATAAACAATAATTAAAGACTGATCGCGATGTATTTTTGAGTAAAATTACGTTTACATAAATGATCATTCTTGACCTATTTCATTGACTATATTTGTTTGAATTGTTTAAAACGAACAAAATTTTGTTCTGTTTTTTTCTCAATTGATTCATATTCTGCATACTTTATATCCGAAACCGACAAAAAACAACCTTAAATTATTTGTTAGGCCAAATAAAAAAATAGGTCTGTTTCAGGTTACCCGACCGACCCTATTTTTCCCGCCGACCCTAACCTATTTTTCCCTGAAAAAAATGTGATTTGGGTACGAAAAGCATTTGTTACGAAATGTATGTACGTAAAGTTGACAATATTAGAGTTGGATTTTTTGAATGTATTTACCGTACTTCACCTTAGAGTTCGGACACCTTAAAATAATTAATTTTTCGCTCTACGAATTCATAGAAAATAACCATTTTTACATTTTATTTACATGTATGGTAAACCTGCCTTTTTTCTTCATGTCTGCATTTTACCACTTATTAATTTATCCGTAGTTATCAATGGTTATTACGCCTATAAGTCACTGTAGCTCCTTCATCAAGATGGTTAAAATCCCATTCAACACCATTTTATACATGCATTGAAATGAATAAACACCTTTTATCGGCTTCAGATCAAACAGTCCCATTGTGTGACGTCACATAACTCAGTTATACCCACGAGGATCTCATGGAGAGCATGGATATTGTTATGCAGGATTAATGTGTCTGGTGTTTTTTTATTGTAACTTGAGTATTGCATTTATAACTTTAATTCATCACATTTAATAGTTACCTGTATCATTGAATGTGTTGACTTTATTGTTTTCATGCCAAGAAATCCTATCCAATTTTCAATTAAGAAGGAAA
Organism: Mya arenaria; assembly: GCF_026914265.1. NCBI lineage: Eukaryota > Metazoa > Mollusca > Bivalvia > Myida > Myidae > Mya > Mya arenaria. Next base: position 8,584,892 of record NC_069128.1, on the reverse strand, counting down.
CCTGTATGCCAGCATATACCTGGATTTTAGCAGCATATGCATTATGTTCCATTCAGTGGTTTTGTGCTAAGGGTTAAAGGACTGACTTGGTTCTCCATGAAATTTTTATCAGTTATCTGCTGTTACAGCTAATTCATTTCATTTAATGGCCATTACGACCAGCATGAAATTCAGGGGAGCAATAATTTTGGTCATTTTTCGGAAAAATCTTTCTATAGTGCATGGTTCTTAGATTTAACGCTTCATCTCATTTTGTTGATTACGACACTTGTCAAAAATAAAAATAAAAATTCAATAATAGTTTATTATTAAGTATTGACATGATTTTCTTAACTATAAAAAGTATAATTATTAATTAACTAAGCTAAGCATTACATCTTTGATATTGTTTATGAACAATCTCCTTGATAACAATATTTAACTATCTAAACCACACTCTTGTTATTATGTTTAATTATGTTTAAAGATTGAAAACATCAAGTACAAATGTACTAACTATATTTCTTAGTTCCCCGACAGCTAAATATTTTCCTCACGCCGGCCAAATCCTAATAGCCTCTTATAGAACAATACCGTAATCAAGTCGTTTAATTTAACAACTTGAGTACGGTATTGTTCTATAAGAGGCTCTTAGGATTTGGCCGGCGTGAGGAAGTTTTTTGAAACAAATAGAATCACAAACCCCAGTCAAACTTATCAACTTCCGGCTCAAAATGTTATGACTCATGTATATTTAATAAAATGATACCGGGGAGTTGTTTATCTGTGGATGTCGAAAATCTGCTTAAAGGGGCTATACTCCGTATGATAAAATAGCGGAAAAAAAGAGAAAATTTTCGAAAACTGACATAAACTTGGCATCGATGTGTACACTGCATTGAAACTTACTAACTGAAGAACCCGGTCTCCGACACAGTTTTTTTTTACATTTTGGTACTTTTTTTTTACAATTATGATAAAGCGTAACACAGTCCATTAGATAATTGTCCTGAGATTCGTTACAGAAGAAAACTTTTTTGGTGCGAATCTGGTGTACAGTCCCTTTAAGGGTTCATTGTACTTTGCGCTCATTATAAATAGATAAATGAAGGGTCTTCGCATTGATACAAAAAGCTTAGTTCCTTCATTCACAGCAACATATAATTGATTAACGCAAGATTAGCAGCATCAGTAGAAGTTATATGATAGTTAGTAGAAGGAATAGTAGTAGCTGTTGTTGTAGAAGTGGCAACAACAACAACAACAATTCAGCAGGAGCGGCAGTAGTTTAGGGGTATCATCATCATCATTATCATCATCATTATCATCATCATCATCATCATCATCGGTGGTGGTGGTGGTTGTGGTGGTGCTGACGGTGGTGTTGTGGCGGTGGTGTTGACATTGGCAATAGCAGAAGCAGTAGTGGCAGTATCAACAACAATAGCTGCAGCATTACCACCTGTATTACTAAGACTTAAGAGCACACATATTAAATGACCAACATAGTCGGTTCTGTTCGGTGGGGTTAAATACCTATTTACAGTAACGTTCTGAGTCATGTTATTATTTGGGGTGGGGGTGGGTCAATATTTTACAGAAAAGGAGTCACTCAAGGACAGCGACCATTGTTGTGAGTTTATGTCGGTCAAAACATGTTCTTTCACAGGTCACGGTATGAAGACAATGCCAGATGAACACAAAACTAAGCAATTTTTTAGATTGAAACATTGCAAAAACAAATCCCAATCAGTTATACGAAAATGCATTTTAACCGCCTCATGTGTTCATGATAATATGAACAAAATTGAAGTAAATTTAACATTCGGAGATTCAGTTTTGCCAATGTGATATATTTTTTCAAGTTTCGTTTGTATTTCCCATTTTCCATGGTGTATACGTATACTTACGAACTCAATATTTTTTACATTGAAATAAAAACAACAAAGCTTTAAAAATGAACAATAAGAGTGTGTGTTTTTGTTAAAAAATGTGAACCCAATAAATCTGACATTTTAAAATCAATATCCATACGCTTAGTAAAGCATACCCTTAAATATAATTCGACCTACGAGACGGCCAGATTCATATATAATGTAATATAGGTTACATTTTCATTCCAAATAAAACGGTTGGTTAAGCATACCATTTTCATTAACATCTGTCATACACATGTATGTCTAAAACGATAATGTTACTCATTAAAAACATCATATTTTTGTTTAAGAATAAGTAAATAATAAGTTTTACTAAATTAAGTACTCTGTAATTTTAATTAATTGTAGTTAACACTTGATACTTCTTCACGTCTTTCTGGGCAAAATTAAATACATTCTTCCAAATCTTGACCCAAACTACAGCAACTCCCTAGATATGAAAACATGATTAAACACATGGTCAGATTCTCGGTCAATTAGGGGTTAATGTGTAGCTGAAATTGGCTCTTGTGTAGAAATGAAAAGTGGAAAAATTGGCTGGTATTTCTTGGCATGATTGATGTTTCAATGAGTATTACTGTACGATTATTGCTTCATAAAGTCTATATTAAAAGTGTGATACAAGTTTCAAAGTTAATTGGCGGATCGTTTTACAAACATGTCATGTCTGTGTTTTAATCTCTGCATTGCCCTTGTTGTTTCTTTAATCCTCCATTGAATATATCACACATCCTTTTCACCAGGCAATAAATCGTTTAGGATGGGTAGTAACCAACTAACTTATCACAGTGATGTATACGGTTAGGTAATCTAGCCAGGCATTGTAACGATAAAGATCAATAATTTTTGTCTGTGAGACTTAGTAACTGTAAAAGTTCAGTCGATGTCCTTTGGGTGTCCGAAAATTAGGTACCTAAAATAAATTATTTTTGAAAATAATAATGGATGTCGGAATTTATAGAATGTCCGAACTCTTAAGGTGAATTACGTTTGTGCTTGTGTGGCAGGTATGTTTCAATTCTTGAACTATATTTTCTTGTCAGATACAAATGTGTCAGATACTGACTTTCGGATTGATATGTCAGACTTAAGTGTGCAATTTTGGCAATAAAACCTGCATGTTACTTGTTCTTCAAACCTGAACCCCCAGGTCCTCTTGACAGCATTGAGGTTTCCTTGGCTAATGGCTTATATGGTAAATTTGCTGTCCCACTCTTCATGTAATTATGTTTCAGGGAGGTTAGTATTCTACAGAGGGTGATTGAAAGCAAACGGGTGCATAAAGAAAAGTAAAACCGTTCCTGGAAAGTCTCAAATAATAGCAGAGTGGTGTACCATAACTTAGTTGAAATCCAACCACCATTGTCAAAAGTATTTAAACAGACAAATAAAGAATGTTTCCTTTGAAGCATGTAACATGTTTAAAAACTACTGATAAACCTGAAAATTGATGACTTTTATTTTTGTTACTTTCTGAGTCAACAGTTACTGAAATCAATATATCAAAAAAAAAAAAAAAAATATTCCGACCTACCTACCCTATTTTTTTTAGCAGTGTTACCTGAAACACACCTATTTTTTATTTGGCCTTATGGTATTAATTTCCAATAACAAGATACAAAATTAAACATATCGGCACATTTTTAATACAATAAGCATATAAAAAGCGCATAATCTCATTCGGCAAACTCACTACATTTTACAATACTTCTATGCAATTTAATAAAAAAGAAATTCTAAAGTAATATGGTCTATATATTTAAAAAATATTGGCTTAAGGTCACAATTCCTCTCAATGGTAGAACATCTATGAATTAAAAAATTATTACATTTAATATTCAGCCTGCTTATAATATTTCCTTCGCAACATAAAAAAATAGCTAGTGTGAATGTTTCTATTTGTCATAGTTTCAGAGTTTATTGGCAAATCGCACTACACTATTAGGAATAAAGAAGGAATACAACTACTAGATTTAACTTTGTTTATGTTGTTATTTTTATGTTTTATACTTACAGTAAACTTATTTTGTAAATTCAAATGGTATTAAATTAATTCCTCATAATTATAGGAGTCAACGGTTAAGATATGACCATTCGATTTCTTAACGGTTACGAATTGACTAACACAATGGTTACGAAATGACCAACAATGAGCGGTTACGAAATGATCATAATTCATTTGACAGGGCTTTTACCAGCTGTTTGTCTGTGCAGAGCGGGAATTTTACCTGGGATTGGCTGGACCGAAAGTCAAAGTCCCCGCTATTAGCAGGACCTTGGGGGCCCATGCTGCAATTGACTGTTGCATTATTTGGATTTTTTCTTAACTTTACGACACGCCCCCCTACAGTATTTTATAGTCAAGTTTAGTAATATTTTTTTACAGAAATTGGATAACTTAACAAGTAAAGTAAACTGTACTGAGCTTTTAAACAAACCTACATACTTATAAATCAAAATTGATATTTTAGGGTCTACACTGAATAAACCCAAAATGTTAGTTTTGATTTGCTAAATTCGAACAGTATTTAGTCAATCCACACAAAATTTACAGGATCATCAGATAACAAATTTTCTAAAAATTCTCTGTTTGCCAAATAGGGAAGACAGGTTTAAGTGGGATTAAAAGGTTGCTATCTGTGACCAAAAAAAATACTGTTCAAAATTGTGAGTATTCATTTATCTTTTGTTCAGTAAAGAGCATGCAATGGCATAGTGGTTGGATTAGATAATCTGACAGCGGTGCTGGACGTCAGGAGTTCAAATATTGTTGTGAGTTCAATGTACCAAAAGAATACCTTTGGAATACACTACCGGGTATTATCTATAAAAATGGCAGAGCAAATTGCCCATATTGTAGTAATGTCTTAGATCCAGCTTGGATAACTTGGACACAGTAAGCGGTTCACACCCAGGGAAATTCTCAGATAAAACAGCGCCTATAAACTTGAACATTACATTTTTCATTGAGACAATTAAAGAAAAAACATTATTGCTGATCTTCTGAAAACAAATCCTCTAACATTCAAATATTTAATTTGTTGGATGAACTAAGGTTTATATTGATAAGAGATTGCTTCAGTTGGATTTAAACTAATCACCAACAAAAATATATGCATTTAAATCACACAATGTAAACAACTGCGCCACATATCTTATCTGTATGTTTTGGGTTTTTAAAATTTAGCAGTTAAATATAGATTAGCATACTGGTAGGTCTGGTTGATCTGTTGCTTTAGTTGCTAAGTAAACATAATGTCAGTGATTTCATCACTATTTCTATTAAAATATCAGTTTTCTTCTTCAGGGCTTCTCACATTTGCACCATTTTTTTACCATTTGAATCATAAAAAGATAACAAACACAAGAACTTAACACTTTGTGAATATTTAAGGAATGTAAGGGGTCAGATTTCAGATTGCTCATTATTGCTGGAACACTAAATACTTTATTTGATTGTGTACACTGCACTTTCTTGTTAAGCATTCATCCAAATCATTTGGGTAAATTTTGGCAGAAAAACTGCTTTTGGATTTATACTGGTCATCAAAACCGGCACTGACAAAACATAAGACGTGTTTAATTAATGTGCGGGAAAGAGGTTTAAAGGTGTCGACCCACAACGAAAGGCTTGCGGGTTGCAGTACCCCTTTAAGTAGTTCTTGAAAAAAATGATTCTCTGAGGTAGCATTTGATTATGTGTACATTGTATTCTTGTATGTATTTTCAAGTTAACACATGATTTATATAAGGTTTGTATAATTTTAGTTTTATTTAAGTTTTAAAATTTTGATTTTTTTTTTAAGATTTGCCTGCCCCTGTCTGAACACTTAAATTCTTGGTCTTTGGACTATTGTCTGCAACTTCAAAACACACTTTTTGGAACAGGACACATTTTCCTGATATTTTATCCAGTTTGACTGCAATATAAGTTGTATTTATCAATAATTTAAGTAAAAAATGACATTTATATTTCCATAATTACCTGGTAGTTATTTGTTAATTTGTTTTAATTCATGGATAGGTTTATTGCGAGTGTCATGGAAAGCTGGAACTTTTCAGTACACAACATGCAAACTGAGAATGAACTGTGTGTGCCGGCTTTGTGAACAAAAACGCAAGGCGGCTACTGAATTTATTGTGTTAAATCTGACTTGGGAGTAAGAGTGCATCTTTAACAATTAAAGAAATGTTGTAAAGAAATATTCCGTTTATGATTATGTCATCACATATTGAATATAAATGAATTTGCATTAGCATCAAATACTACAACTACAAACTTTTAGAGAAAATGTCATTTTTGTACTATGACCTTTAAATGTCATTGACTTGACCTTGAGGTATAGGAATGCGACATATTCATTTAAGAAACATTAAAACACATGAGCAATTTACATTGCGGCCATTTCCAATAATTTTTAGCATTATGACCCGACTATATATGATATACTTAGATTAATATGAATTCATTGTACAACGATTGTGAAGAAATTAATTTACATTATTATGCCTGTTACTTTCGAATTCGTCTAGATATTTTCAACAATATATAATGTTATTCATGCAAGAACTAGTTGAACAAGATATTATTTAGATTTTAAGGTCAAATGGTTATATTTGCCAGAAAAAGTCGGGCAACCTACATGATAACAAAACATTATTTACATTTGTAAAGGTTTCGTACCATTTTATTCGACAAAAGAGTTCAATAGCATGCCCTTACTTTTAAAATGTTGATGTAGCGGTACTGTGACGGTGTTCGAAAAAAAAACCCACCGTACTCGTGCTAGGGAGAAGGGATTTTTTTCAATGGACTACACGTTAAATTATTTGGCCAGTAATATCATTCAGTTCGACAAAGAATAATAATGAATATTGGATTGAAAATGGTCCAATGTTGAAAACACTTGTGTTGTATTCAAATATTTTAAATCACAAGTGTATTGTTTCTTGAAATTAATTATACGACTTTAGCTAGAACATTGAGGAACACTACACAATTTCCGATATTCGTGAAAAAACACTACAAGTGCGAAGTGGTCGCATGTGTTGTGAAGTACTAATCTAAAGTGTTCTAATTCATACATGATAGAAACATATTCACATCTCATATTTTATAAATATACTATCTAATCAATCATAAAACAATATTCAAGATATCCTTGGGACCCCCCCCCCCCCCTGGACACGCAATACAATTCGTGTTTCGCTGATCTGTTGGCTGGGATCAGATCATCCATTTAGGGATTTAGATATGTTACCCCAGCCACCAGGCTGAATGTTTAACCGTCACCAGACACTCTGCCATGAATGTGAGAGAGTTTAAAGCTATTTCTTATTTTCCTGTGTAACTATATTGATGTTTGATTAAATTTACGCCGTCGTGTTACTGAGTAACAATTTGAAATTGGGCCAAAATCATCAAGCTAGAGCTTTGCATAATCTTTTTCAAACTTCTGGGAGATTTCTGCCCTTGAAAGTATTTGCTCGCAGCCCGCCTCAAAGTTACACTTCGTTCAGTATTTAAAGCTTTCGGATACACTTTTTTGTTAATTTGAGATCTTAATGACGCTACATTGTACTTCTAAGTAAATAGATGCTCAAAGTAACTAGATGCTCTGGGTGTTCACTGGGTGACAAAGGCTACCCAGTATTGGTTGTTTCTTTTTTCTGAAAAGATGTTTCTAGTGAATTGCCAAGTTGCAGTGGTTTTGACGCCACAGAACCAGCACAGCTCCATGACAGATATATATGTTTTCGTCATTGATGTCAGTACTGCTGTATTGGTGGCCTCACAATTTCTGTGTGGAAATGTCATCTGATACACTCATAACGGCGTATTTCTAGCATAGCTTTCATAAGTGCATGGCCATTCTCTGTCATTTTCAGATACACTGTGTTGTGTGTGGATAAGAAATGCAGAGTGGTACCACCAATCACCTAAGCCACCATTCCCCTAACAGACAAAAGGCTCATGGGGACAGTTCCTGCAGTTTACAGCAAATTGTAGCCCTACAAACTTCAGGTAAGTGATAAATCTGGGCTTCAAGATATCTCTGTACTCACTTTAAGTTTATACTTCATTTGAACAAAACTTACAATTTCAGCATCAAAATCCAGGTTTAGATCCCAGACCGAACCTTGTCTCCTTTATTAAACTTCATTTCAGATAATCTATAAGCCACATACATGTTCACTACTTATGGCGGATAAGAACTTTCGCAAATTGATTATAAATGCGTTTTCCCAGATATACACCCTCCTCTTGCAGATACTGCCAAGCTTGGGTGCACTGGGCCGGTTATCCAGCCGTGTGGAATCAACATCTCCAGCTGAACTTGGGCCGGGAATTATATAAGAATCCTTAGCAGCATGGTGAGCTTTTGTGTATTTATTTCCAGGCTCGTATACCCGTCCAGACTTCTGCGTTTAAGCTTTCCTTTCGTCATTTTTTTAAATAAGGTATCTCAAGTCTTTCAATGAAATCACAACTTTGGAGGCTAGATTTAAATTAAGGAACCATTATGTGTAGAAAGCCTTTTGGGTGATTTAAAATCAAATTAGTAAACAGGATTCTCATGGTTCATGGTTTATAATTGGCCTTGTGGACCTTTCATTCTTTACTTTGGTAAGAGCCGCTTAGGTATGTAAGAAGGGGGGAGGGGGGGGGGTACAGATGTGATAGTAAACAGTGTTTAATAAGGTATATTTGTTTTTATTTTATCACCATTTTGAAGGTAATGATTGTGTTATCAGGGATAAGTAACAAGTTTAACATAAACACTGTAACATGTTCTTTATTTCAAGTAAAGCTATAAATTATCTCTGGAGAATTTAGTCTGATCTCCATTTCTCAGAAAATGTAGCTGTCTAAGTGCCTATTCCATCAATGAGTATCACTGTCTTTAAATTGCTGTTGTGGTACAGTTTAAATGGCAAAAGTTTTATGGCCCTGCTTGTTTGCAACTCCTCATTCATTTTTGTACAGCGAGAAAAGTAAGGGAATTCTAGAGATTTACTAGAATTATGGATTGTTTTTACTAGAATTATGAATTGTTTTTCTTGAGTTACACAGTACATAAGGAGGAATTAGTGTGTACACAACTCCTCATTTTATTCCTGTTTATTATTTATATATGTAACATAGATGTGTACAAGACCTACGGTACTGTAGAAACATGACATAAAAGAGCTCACTTTGATTAATTTCCTCAAAAAAAGATATCTTTACTGTTAAAGTAAGAACTTTTACTGCATAGTAAGTAATGTCTTCTGCTCATCTTTATGACATCATTACATGGAATGATGTCAACTTCCCAAGACACATTTCCACATGGCGCAGCTCATTTATATATATTGCTGATGGATTGTTTAGAATGGGACAGTTTTAATTGGACATAATGTTTTAATCGCCATTTTACAGAGTGCCAGCCAGTCATTGCTGTTCTTTGCATTGCTGAGGAGGACAGTCCTGCCAACATAATAGTTTGTTCAATAACAGGTAAAAAACTGGTCTCACTTTACATTTTCAACCACTGTTCGATCGTAACAATTATCAAAGAACCGGCTAGTCTCAATCATGAAGCCGCTCTAATTAGAGTCAATGAACGATATAGATCTGGATACAAGCGTCTAGATGATCGAGACTAAATTGGCAACATGAGAACATTTATTTCCTTTCCTGATTCTTGAAAATTACATGAACAAATGACAATTCTACTACCATTTAAAGCTTGATTAATTTTCGGACAAATGTGTTTGTTTTAATTTGCCTTCCGCTTAAAGTGAACGTATATATACTGGGCAAGAAGTGCTGAATTTCATCGTGAATCACAGTGATTATCCAAAGTTTGAATTTGGTTCGGACATGTTTGACGGGAATTCAAAGACATTTTTTGTCAGCCGTCTTATATCACAGGTTTCCATGCATTTTGCATACATTGGTTCATTCCAAGATAAAAATTATAACCTTTTTCAAAACGTTCAATCTGTGAGAGTGCAGCTTTAATAGACCTGTAAAGACTTGTCGATGTGAAACTTAACTCTCAATCAAACTATGGTAAAAGATCAAATGCGGGGCTCCGTGTGCGGCATAGACTGCTAATTTTTATTTAATATGATGAAGAGCTAGTTAAGTTATCTTTTTTAAAAGTCTTCATTTGAAGAAAAAAAATGTTTCAATACCCTGTATGAATTTTCTTCACCGGATATTGATTCATAAAAATCATTGCTCCAGGGTGCGGAGCTACTTTTTGTTATATGTCTATATGGAAAAATCTTCTCCTCAGAAGTCAACTTTGTTCCCCAATGTGCAAGGCACAATCGGTGAAAATAATTTCAGTAAAAGTCACTGATTATTATTATTGTGATTATTATTAATAAACTTTTACTATTTCAGGAGACAAACAGAAACACAGAGGTGCTATACATTCCGATGGAAAATACAACAAAAGAAGAATTTTAAGAAAGGTAATAACTGAGCAACTAAGAACATGCATGTTGCACTGGTCAGAGTGTAAGACCCATCTCGCTTCATAAGAATTGATAATCATCAATGTATTAAATCAAGAAATTGAAACGTAAGTGTCTTGTCTTTTGCAGTGTTTTTGAAATAGAATATAATTTTTAAAAAAAAACTAAATTATTTTTTAATATGATTGTGAATGTGTGATGTTTTCTTCCGATCATTCTCTCTCAAAAACCAGATACAAAAAACATATTTGTAGATTTTTATACGCCCGAAGGGTCGTATTATGTTATGGCCTCCATCGTCTGTCCGTCTGTCTGTCTGTCCGTCCGTCTGTCCGTCCGTTAGCAATTCCGTGTCCGGGCCATAACTTGGTAACTAATAAAGCAATTTTCAAATAACTTTATACAAATCATCACTACATTAAAAGGGTGTGTCGCGCGCAATTTCCAGGTCCATACCTCAAAGACTAGAATCACCATGGGGGGGCGTTAGCAATTCTGTGTCCGGGCCACATCTTTGTTACTCGTCCGTTAGCAATTCCGTGTCCGGGCCATAACTTGGTAACTAATAAAGCGATTTTCAAATAACTTTATACAAAACATCACTACATTAAAAGGACCTCGAGCCGAATCTTCTTCGGGCGTATAATGCTCCGTTTCGCGGTGCTCTTGTTTTGTTTTACTTGTAAATATAGTTTTAAGTTTGTATTTTAGGCAAAGCCTTTTATTCTGCTCAATACAAACTTAAATATTGTAAGAGTTATGGCCCTTTGTAATTTTTAAACAAATACATTTTATTTCATGTTTTTGTAAGCCCATTATTTAGGGACTTTTAATATTTTCACCAGCAGCATTATAAAGTCAGACCAAAAGTGTCCAGTTAGTGTCCAAACAATAACTAAGTTAGAATCCTTTCTCAAATCAGGTGAGCGATATAGGGCCATCTCTGTGTTTGTCTGACAAAAAACAATAATCAATCTTTGAGTTAAATTGACAAAATATTGTTGTAGAATGTTTTGTGAAGACATACTATTGGATTACTTTTGTGTCAATAGGATTAAGGTTTCTGCACATAAAAATTATTTAGAATAGCATTTGGGTCAGTCGGTTCACGTTCAATATTACTGATAGTATAAGTGGAAGCAGTGACTTAAAATTAATTACCAAACAGTTTCTGCTCAATTGCTTTGAGTTAACATACGAGTTATGAAACTTGGAATACTAGTTCTTGGTGGCATAAATGAAAGACCTTGTTTTGTCACATTGACTTGTAATCAAGCACTAACTTCCTCTAAAAAAATTTCAGGTGATGGTTGGGCACACACAAGAAGACATAGATCACATGTGTCCAGGCATATGAGTAGACAGGAGTTTCACACTCTGCCAAACTTACTTCATCAGAGGAGCAGAAAGCTTCTCAAGATCCCGCACTGCACACTTAGATATAGTCTTTGACTACAACAAGGGGATGAAAGTACAGAGAGGTCCAATTGAAATCAATTCTGTGCTGCGTCATTTCTTCATTCTGGAAGTCGATGGACATGATTTATCATGGCATCAGGTGTGCAGTTTGTCGACTATCAGCAGTCTTGTTCACCAGTTGTGCAACTTGAGCTGGTAGCTTTATTGCTTGAAGCCACAGCATAAGAGGGGGAAGGTGCAGGCTCATCAAAAAGTCTCAAAAGTTGAAACTAGGAAAAGAAGTTTGTCAAGAGTGTGAATATTTGCTTTGAAAACCATCGTTACGATGATTTGGTTTCCTTTGAAACTTGATACATACTATGTGTATGTTGAATGAATTGAGATGCTTAAATAAAGAACCGCTATTCAAATATCAGGAAACTGCATTTTTCATACTAAAGGGTAAATGATGTCGCCATTTCCTGTATGTATTTAAATGAGATATGTTTCCACAATTAATATTTTTAGGGAATTTTTCTCATCCTAATGAATGAGATTAAATTGTACAGCGTTATATGAGCTTAATATGTGTTTTCTGTTTCTTTAAAATTGGTGAAAAATTGTCAGAAGATAATTAGACCAGTATCCATTACTGCAATCATACAATCAAATATACAGGGACAAACCCACTGGGCATATAATATAATTAAACCCTGTTTAGGGGCACGAGGCAAACAGAGTTACTTTCAAACGTTAAAGCTGCACTCTCACATTTTGGACGTTTTGACAACTTTTCTCATTTTATGTCTTGGATTGGAACCATCCAATTTTTGCGAAAAATTAAATGGCAGATTTTTCTATTTAAGTTAAAACATTGATGTTTTATGCACTTTTCTTAAACCGTTAGTAACATTAATTTTTGAACGGAAATATGAAATCTGTGATCTGATCTTTTGTCAGCAATCTTTTATCATTGGTTTGCAGATAATTACGCAAAAAATTGCTCATTCAAAAACAAAAAAAGTTGTGAAAACGGTATATCTGTGGGAGTGCAGCTCTAAATGTTTAATTTCTTGATTTTACTACTGTATTAGAAATTACAGGGGTTGGGGCATATTTTTAGTGTTTTATTGCTTTTTATTTTCATACAGTCATACTTTATTCCTCAGGGCATAACTTACAAATAGACAAAACTGGAAAATGGTCGTTTCAAAAGGCCAAAGATAATGCAAGTTGAACAATCATATTGTTCATGGCTTGTATTTTTGGTGTATTTTGTTGCATATGCTATAGAAAAGTTGAAAGTTAAAAATAAATTCATAGTTGAAATGATGGCTTTGAATGGTATTGTCAGATGAGAAACGGCACTTTTAAGAAATAGGTATAATGGTACTTTATTTATTTTGATCAATTTTAGATATTGTATGAAAAATTATTATCTTATTTAGTACATGAGACCTTTTAAACAGTTATTGACAATATAACAATGTGTATATGAAGCTTTAGATCAACACAAAGCTGCACTCTTACAGATTGTCAGTTAAGACACAAAATTGTCTCAAAATCTGCTGATTTGGTTATCATTCCTTTAATTCAGTCATATTAGATAATTCACAATAGAACCCATCAGAAATGTAAAAGTGCCGAAAATTTCATTTACATTAAATTGTTCGTAATGCTTTTAGCCATAAAACATCATTTTTTTAACATAAATATGATAAACTGCTATCTGATCTTTTTTCAGCAGTCTTATATCACTTAAAATTGGGTCTAGACATTTATGCAAAAAAATTTCCATTTATAGACAAACAATAAAAGAGTACCGGTAGTCAAAACGATCAATCGGTGAGATTGCAGCTTTAAATACACCTTTTAAGACCGCTGTAAAATTCCAATGGTTTGCCTAAATCTTTAAAGCTTGCATACTGTTTAATTAACAACCATACTTATTGTTTAAAAGTGTCATGATATCTTTGTACAATGTTTTTATATAATTCATTAAAGAAGTCAAAACAAATTTGTTTATCTTGTAAATTGTTTTCTATTATTTAAATGACCCAGACAAAAATGGGAACGTCAGTGCTAGTTCTTTTACTATTAACATCCCATGAAGTTTCTATTGGTGTAGCAGCAAGGAGGTGTTATATTAAGGATGCATCATTTAAACCAAATTATACATTTGGCACCGTGCACCCCAGTTAAGTCGTGCAGCGTCGGGAACGGGCCAGTATATACACTCCGGTATAGTAGGGGTGGTCACCGAGCCCGAGCCACACTGTCTAAGGGGCACGTGCAATTGGCCATTAATTTGGGGAATTAGCTGGCACAACTGCGAGTTACCGTTTAAGTTCAGATCACGTTTAATGGTTCACTTTGATTAACAACTCAAGTCCAATTAAGATGTTTAAAGTTGGTTCTTTATTAATTCCACATTTGAGTTGAATAGTTAACAAAGATAAATCCAAAGACTTATTTAACAAGAAACATTCAATAGTCCATGTGATATATTAAGTTATGAAAGTAAGTGAATTAATTATATAGTCACAAAAAAAGTAGTTCAAAGATATTTCCTTAGTAAAAGAAGAAGTACAAAGTTCCTAGTCTATATGTATATCTAATGTATATATTTCTCCTTCTCCTTAAATGAAAAATGTACATACTTATATACTAACTTAAAGAGTAGAAGTTACCAATCAGAATTAAGTGATAAAAAGATAATGATCGAAGATTTTAGAAAGTGTCACTCAAAAATAATTATTGTCAAAAATAAAATTTACAATTGGATTAAGTCTGAGATAATTGAGAAGTGTCAAAGTCTCAAAGAGTAAGGTTTATGATTATGATCTGAGATAATTAACTGATAATAATTAAGAAGAGGAAGCAGGAAAATCTTATCAGAAATGTCAAAACACTCAATTGCAATTAGAATGACTGACAAAAGTCTCTTTAGGAAATTATGAAAGTAAATATCATAGAAAAATAAGATGTAACCAAAAAAAGAACAATAAATTTTCTAACAGAATTTGAAAGAGAAAGTCACATGGTGACACATTCATATGCACAACATACAGGCGTGTAGCCGCCTATACGTGAATACGCGGCTGAATCCACATGATTCTGACAAAAAAATCAACCAAAGTTGCAGTATGCGAACTTGACTACATGAATCTAAAACTGGTTATTTTCCAGTACTAAATAATGCACATCGGAACGCCCAGAATGCACTAGATTGCACCATGGTTTTCAAAATTTTCAAGTTTGCCCCGAACCCCCAGCACATTTATGAATCCTCATGAATAGAGGGGTAGCTACGCCCCTGACATAATTGAAACCACAGTGTGGCTAAACAACACTTGTATGTTTATCCTACGCAGTGATCTCCCATGGAAATGCAATCGTCAAAGAATCTGAAGGGGATGTTTATATGGACTACATTTGAAATGCACAAAGTGTTTAAAAAAGTTGATTTCAGTCACGAAGAGAATCAACCATACCCCACACTTGTTGGAGTAAGATGAAATGTCCACTTTCCGCGAGAAAGAAAGTACATTGAAAATGTTCATTTGATTCAAGTGACTATTTTTTATAAATATGTTACAATACATAAAATACGTTATTTTTTTATAATTGTTTACCCATGTTGAATTTTATTTGGCAAATTTATAAGAGATTTATATACAAGGGCATAGCCAGAAGTTCGTGGAAAAGCTTGATAAAATGAAAACAATATGCAGCATATCTTTTAAACTTTCATACAATAATAATCAGGTAATTTGAAATTAAGAATGCGAGATTCATCGTAAAGCATGTTATAACGACAACGTAGTGATCACTATGGAAACAGGTGGTCGCGCATTCCTCCGCAGTTGCTAAAATAACCCATGACAATATCTTGTTTTGTTGACCACTCACATTGAAACCAATAAAACGGCGCGAAGGTTTGCACATTTGACGTGACGTTAATAACGTGTGATGAAGTGAAGTTTTAAGTCAGTGCGTTTGTTTGTTTATTTCAAAGGAAACATTTTAGCTTGAACGGAATAGTTAAATTTTGTTTAAAATGACGCCAGAAGACAGATTGATAAAACGGGCAGTGATACAGTTCTGTGTAAACCTAGGGAAAACTCCATCGCAAACACTTAAACTGATGAATGAAGCATCGAGTGAAACTCAAGTGAAGCGAATGCTCGTTTACAAGTGGCACAAGCGGTTCAGTGAGGGGCGGGAAAGCATTTGTGACGACGTGAGGTCTGGGCGACCGGTTTCACAAACTACAGTGTGTGACGTCGAGGCCGTGAAAAACATCGTTGACGCTGATCGTCGAGTCACTCTTTATGAAATATGCAAGATGTTGGACATGAGTTATGGGTCGGTACGGAGGATAATGAAAGACAGTTTGAAAATGAGTCGAGTGAGTGCGCGTTGGGTTCCGCGGCTGCTGACAGAAGATGAGATGAGCAAAAGAGTACGGGAATCACGCCGATCCTTAGCTCGGTACTAAAAGGAAGGAAACCGTTTTCTGGAGAAAATAGTCACTTGCGATGAAACCTGAATGTTTTATTTCGACCCTGAGACAAAACAGCAAAGCAGTCAATGGAAGACTACCAGTTCCCCGCCTCCGAAGAAGGCACGACCATCCTGCTCGATAGGAAAGTATTTGTTCATTTTCTTCTTTGATGTGCACGGTGTTATCCTACTCCATGCAGTTCCGCAGAGCCAATCTGTGACGGGTGCTTCCTACTAAAAGGTAAAGTGATATATAACAAAATTCATTTTTATCAATATTTAGGACTTGATAAAATCTGCATAAAACAATGTTTTAAAAAGTTTATGATTAAAAATATGGGATTGAATAAGTGTTAGTTTTAATTATATTTGATGAAGTACGCAAAACGCGACAAATGTTATAAGCCTCAGTTATGTTCTCCATTTAAGGTTTTGAGGCGTGACTTGTAGAGGGCGATGGCATTTAAGAGACCACTGGCGTTGCATGATGGGTGGATTCTTCACCAGGAAAATGCATCAGCGCATAGATCGGAGGAGGCACCGACTACCGCGACAATCCTGCTTGAAGCGGAGATCCTTCCCCCCCCCCCCCACCCCCTTTTTCGCCAGACCTACCACCATGCGATTTTGCCCTATTTCCGAAACTTAAATGTGAACTAAAGGTAAACGCTTCAATGACTTTCAGGCACTACAGAGTGAAGCTCAGACACGCCTGTATTTTTACAAGTCAGAGTGGTTCAGTGACATTTAGCGGCAGTGGGTAGAGAGACTTCGACGTTGTATTGCGGCGAACGGCTCTTACTTTGATAAGTTATGACGTTGACGTCAGATTCTGACGTTCGAACTGCGCGGGCTATACTGATCTCATGTTAATGAAAAAGCTGTAGTTTCCTTTATATTTTATGTATCAGTTTGAAGTTTTCTATGTCATTTACAGCTGAAATAGATTTTATAGCGAACTGACGTTCGTTGAAAAATATTAAAATGTGTTGATTGTATTAAGGAATTCCACGAACTTCTGGCTATACCCTCGTATTAAGAAACTCGGAAAGTATGTGAATGGTTTGGACCGGCTTCCTCAGCCGCTAAAGAGGATATGATTATGACATACTTTTTTAATCTTTCGAACATGAGTTTTTGAGTGAATATAACCGAAGCGTTAAGGGTTTTAAAAATGCATCTTTTACTTGGATTTTGTAGATTGTTATTACGAAATAAAGTATGGCGTATCAAACAAAGTGTTAAAGCTAAGCTATTGATGGCTGAAACCCTTCAATAAATGTTGATATGTGCTAACATATAGTCTTTGAAGTCCAATATTTGGAAATGCGTTACTAACCCGATTCAACAAAAGGCTGTTGCACAATCAGTTGATTGACATAATCACGTGATAAACCAATAACTTCCATTAAGGTTAAAATATTCAACACCTTAGTATGAGTCCCTATGGGCGAGTGGAAAAGAGATCCGTTTTTTATTCTATGTGTTATCTGCACCCCTATGTGCTTGCTCCCAACTTGAACAAGATTAATTTTTAATACTTCAATCGTTTTTTTAAAAATGCAATTGAAGTAAGAAAATCAACCTGGTTACTATTATTTCTGCAATTTCAGTACCAAGGAGTAAAATAAATATACATGTAAGTGTTTTCAGATGCACTACGAGAAAAAATATGTTTGGTGCCAAAACATGAGAGAGTCTCTTTAACGGAAAAGTTTTGGCAGTTACTCAGTCAGTCAGATGGTGATAAATATAATGCATAGCATCATCGCTCTGGAGTACGAGAACGTTGTATACAGAGCATTTTTTTACTGAACATGCGTCTGTTTATGTTGATGACATAAAAGGTTTAAACTGTTTAAAGGAACAATAACATTATGAAACAACAAATCTGATTACAGATATCAGTGGCAGATCCTGGAATTGACTTAAGAAGGGGTACGTGAAACTCATGGGCTTAATCTTTCCACATCCGTCCCTCCCTCAGAACAGAAATTGAATGGCTTAAAATGTTGGACCGGGGTGGGGGTTAGACTCCCCCAATTTATAGTCCGAAATAGTGCATTTTTATCTTAATATTGTATTTTTCCCGATATTGACTGAGAACATATTATAAACGGACGATTCAAAGGGGTGGGGGACGGCGCGCGCGCTGGGACCGATTCCCCCCCACCCCAACCCCCCCCCTGAATCTGCAATTGAGTACATGCATTAAAACCGTCTCCGTAGCCTATTGGTTAAGGCGTTCTATACCCTTCATTAAATTGACTTAATACTTCACACAATTGTTCAGGACCATAAGCCAATGAGGTTACATAACTCCATATCCTTAATACAAGTTATGGCCCCTGATTGACTTAGGTTAAACTTTTAGGCAAGTAAAATTTAAGGGGAAGTTGGAATTTAATAAAAAAAACTTCCATGGGTCACAATGAACCCAATGAACAATGTTCTTTAATCATGAGATATATAACTGTTCAAGCGTTAACAGACACATTCGTGTGCAGACGAAACTTTTATTGTTTTTATAAGCACAGAACTTGTATTTAGCATTGACAGTTTCTATATAATTCAACTGAAAGTTCTATTTAACCATAATATATCAAATATTAAGTCACCATTCACTAGCGGATTGAGAAGGGGTGCAGTTGGCGTGCGCTCCCTCTAAAATCGTCCAAGTTTACTTTTTGTGTCAATATATGAGAAGAAAATAATAAAATATACACATATAAATGCATCATTTCCGACTACAAATTGTTAAAAATTACTTGATTGAGTAACCCTCAATCCTCCTGCAAACGCCCCTAAGTAACGCCCCCTTCTAACGAGAATTCCTGGATCCGCCCCTGGTCATTATATATTTTGTTTATCAAACGGTACAGAGACCAAGTGACTGAATCTGACTTGCATTTAATGAATGAGATGGTCTGTAAAAGATTTCCGATGAATATCCTATGAAATTTGCAGTCCTCCCGTTTCGACTGGTCATTGTTTGTGGATTTATTATAGTACACAATTATAAAAAATACTATTACCAAGTTGTCTCTTAAGGTTACGGGAGCCTATACTGTCAAAAGTTAAATATATATAATTTGTCCCCCTAATGCCATAAAATATGGATGGTCCCCTTAATGCCTCAAAAATAATATTATATATACACTGGTCTCCATAAACCCTTCTACATATATACCTGTCCCCTTAAAACCTGCAACATACTTACAAATTATTAAGGAGACCCCAAATTACGTATATTTTTTGTTAAATAATTTAAGAAGCCTAAATTTTGTACTCATAATAAATGATCATTTCAATACTAAATTATCAACAAAAAAGCAAAATAAAGTATAAAACAAAAATATACAAATTGTCTCCTTAATGCCGTAAAAAATATACGGTCACCTTAATGCCCTAAGTAGATATATATATATATATCAATTAACAGACTATTAACGTTGTATTTCGATATTATTTTTTTGTAATTAATTACATGGTCATATTATGTAAATTCAATCTGATGAATACACTTTATATTCGGCGTTGAAATTCTTCATGAAATTTTCTATTTTAAGTAACTATTTGCTCTTGCGATTTGTAATTACCAATGCAAAAACAGTGTAGTTGTTACTTATTTTGTATGCCTTTTAAAAATTTCGATCAGATTGTTAAATTATCTTTTTCATTTTTAAATCACAACTTTCAGAAAAGCATTTCCAATAATATATATTAACATTGCGAATTGTACCGAAATAGTTTTCTTTCAGCCATTTGTATAAAACATCAATAACTTGCCCACAGATTAAATTATGGCTTGTTTGCACATTTAAATGATTTGATTGGTTAATAGTAAAACTTGAATAATTCTGACCAATCAATAAACACTTTGAATAATTCTGTACAATCAATACACACTTTGGATACCTCTGACCAAACCAAATTAGTTAACCAGCTGATGCAATTGGCTGCTGGTCATTAACATAATGGACTGGGTATTATAATTGCAGATATGGTAACATATTTTAAGTTTACAATAGAAAACAGCGTAAACAATTAAATGAAATGCACGTTTCATACACCGAGTTTTGTGAGTTTTATTACATCAAATTAAAATTATAATATAGTCTATATACAAATTCAATTATACGATGTATTTACAAAACTGTATGACGCAGTTGTTTGGCCTGTTGTTGGTTATAGTGCTCCTCTTTGGGGATACCGGTCATACGCTTGTATTGAAGCTGTACACAACAGGGCTCAGAGATTTTTTCTTGGTGTTGGTAAATAAACGATGGGTTGGCTGGTGAAATGGGTTGGAAACCCCCGATAGTTCGCCAGTGGAAAAGTATATCACTGTACTGGTCAAAGATAGCATGTATGGACGATTACAGGTTTAACAAACGCGCTGCACTCTGGGCATATAGCAATGCAACTCAACTGTGCAAGAACTGGTTTTATTATGTAAAGTCCTTTCTTTTGACAAATGACTTAAATATGTATTTACGTTTAGATGGTCACATTTGTGCTAGATTCGTGCAAGTTGTTGAGGAACGTGTATATCATAATTTCAAAAGCAAATGGTATGATAGATTACAGAACATTATTGGGTCTTCTGGGCATGGTCAAAATAAGCTAAGACTGTATAGGACTTTTAAGTCTGAATATATAACTGAACAATATTGTAAAATAATTTTGCCTCTTGCTCATCGGTCAGCTTTTAGTAAATTTAGACTCGGGGTTGCCCCAATTCGTATTGAAACTGGTCGGTATGAAGGCCTGAATGTTGAAAGTAGAATTTGCCCTTTTTGTGGAAATAATTCTATAGAAAGTGAGTTGCACGTTATGTTGCACTGTTATGTTTACAATGATCTAAGGGAAGACTTGTATACCAAGGCTTTAATGAAAAATAACATATTTAGTGATATGCAAGATAGTGATACATATAATTACCTGTTTTCCAGCACAGATCCAACAATGATAAAGACCTGTGCCAAAACCTGTTACAGTATTTTACAAAGGCGTCGTTTTTTACTTTGTATCGGAGAGTCATTCATTATAAATAGAACTATCTATCCGTACAACACACCCTGTTGAGTTTCGGAATGTCAATCATTATGAAATTACTTATCATTGTGCACAACACACCCAATTGAGTATCGGAGAGTAATTCATTATGAAATGAGCTATCATTGTAAACAACACACCCAGTTGGGTATCGAAGAGTCATTCATTATGAAATGAAATATTATTGTAAACAACACACTCAATTGAGTATCGGAGAGTCAATCATTATGAAATGAACTATCATTGTAAACAACACACCCAGTTGGGTATCGGAGAGTCATGCATTATGAAATGAACTATTATTGTAAACAACACACTCAATTGAGTATCGGAGAGACATTCATAATGAAATGATCTATCATTGTAAACAACACACCCAGTTGGTTATAGGAGAGTCATTCATTATGAAATAAACTATTATTGTGTACAACACACCCAGTTGGGTATCGGAGAGACAATCATTATGAAATGAACTACCGTTGTGTACAACACACCCAGTTGGGTATCGGAGAGTCATTTATTATGAAATGATCTATCGTTGTGTACAACACACCAAGTTGGGTATCGGAGAGTCATTTTTTATGAAATGATCTAGCAGCGTGTACAACACATCCAGTAGGGTATCGGAGGGTCATTCATTTTAAAATAAACTATCAGTGTGTACAACACACCCAGTTGGGTATCGGAGAGGCATTCATTACGAAATGATATATCGTTGTGTACAACACAATCAGTTGGTTATCGGAGAGTCATTCAATATGAAATGATCTAGCAGCGTGTACAACACACCTAGTTGGGTATCGGAGGGTCATTCAATATGCAATGACTATCATTGTGTACAACCCACCCAGTTGGGTATCGGAGAGAAAATCATAATGAAATGAACTATCATTGTGTACAACACACTCAGTTGGGTATCGGAGAGTAATCCATTATAAAATGAACTACCGTTGTGTACAACACACCCAGTTGAGTATCGGAGAGTCATCCATTATGGAATGAACTATCATTGTGTACAACACACCCAGTTGAGTATCGGAGAGACAATCATTATTAAATGAACTACCGTTGTGTACAACACACCCAGTTGGGTATTGGAGAGTCATCCATTATGAAATGAACAATCATTGTGTACAACACACCCAATTGAGTAACGGAGAGACAATCATTATCAAATGAACTACCGTTGTGTACAACACACCCAGTTGGGTATCGGAGAATCATTGATTATTATTTAAATCAATTTATACTATTTCTTTCTCATTTTATGTCAAATAGTTAATTACGTTAGTAAGAACAAGCCTTAACATGTATGTACAAATAGAATATACGTGATAATAAAGTTAACGTATCAAACAGCTTTTGCACATACATATGTTTTGTGTTGTTTTGTTACACTTGTAGATACACATACACAAAAATATATACACATACACTCACACATAGTTACATACACATGTATAAGCAAAGTTGATCATAAGACCCCAAGTCAACTCATGTCAAAGTTTTATTAGAATTAACATAAAAACGTCATGGCTATTATACAGAATACAATATACATACAGTTACAATATAAATGACGTTGAACAAGTCATTTATATACAAACACAAACGTAACTATTAAAACAAAGTATGTTGTTAACTATTTACAAAATGAACTACAGTGTAGATCAATTAAAGTTATCCCTAACTTCCCCATGTACACAATACTAATTTTAGTTTGTAAATAACACGCATGATGAAAATATCTGGTTTGAATATTGTTACATATAAGATCATATTTTACTAATGGAACAGTTACATACAAGAGAGGTGTACTGGATAAATATATACCGCATTGGTAAGAATGCGCACGAGGATTTCGTGAGTGACAAATCGCCCACTATGTTACTTTGATAGTATGAGACTTTTTAGTGTCTATACATGTGAGTTTCAAATTCTGGTTTGGATTTATATATCGATGGATTATCTGTTTATATGGTAATACTTTACTTTGCTGTTCTAGTTCATTGTTAGATTACAATAACATATACATACTAACAACTTAATTATTACGTAAGTCAAATGCTAGATATAAAAAATTTGCAAGTTTATTAAACGTTCCTACTTTATTACTATTCATTAATGATTTAAATTTATGTAAAGTCGATCAAGAACAATAATATTTGGGTAAACATGTAGATCTTTATAATATGGAAACACTAGTAGAAAATGATATTCTGTTTCAACAGTATGCATATTGGACTTTGTACACTGTCTTTCTGCTCTATCGATGCCTCTGTATCTTCTTCAAGTTTATGTGAAAAACTTCTGGATCGTGATAATGATATTCAATGTTTCATATTATTTATATAGTTAAGATAGGGTTTAGATACAAAACTTTTCTGCCATATGTATTTATATCCTAACTCATCTAATAAGCTTTTTATTAATAATGACCATTCATTTTCATAGATACCATTTTGATCTTTCATATAAAATGTTTTATAAACCAGTATGTCAGAGTTTCTTTGTTTTGTGTAAAGAATATGGATTTTCCTTGATGTAATTCAAGGAAATCTACTAAGTTCACCGTAAACCGTCGCATTTGTAGTTTGTTGTTTTAGTGATAAAATTTGCTTTAAAAAACAATATGTACTCTTTATACATATGGTGCTTTATGAAATCCCCACACTTCAGGTCCATAATTCAAAATAGGTAACACCATTGCATCAAACATTTAAAGTTTTTTCTGATATGTTAAATGATACAATATCAAAAAGTGAATTCAGACTATATAAAGCTTTTAAAGCTTGATTAGATAAACCTTTATATATACCTAAAGCATTATATATGTCTTATTAGTATTTACATAGAATCCCCACTTATTGCAATAGTTATAAAACTTATTCACCAAAGTTTGTAGACCTTCTTAGGAATATGAGAACGGCAAAAAAGCAATAAGAATAGTTGCAAGTTATAAACAGTTAAGGCATTAAAGGTACCATCTTTCATAGAACTAAACACATCATTAATCAAGAAGATAAATAAAAATAGAGTTAAAACTTCACCCTGCTTTATACCCAAATAGCTATCAAAATAGTCTGTTAGGCTGCCATGTAAGATTTTACATTTTCTACATTGATTTTAACATCTTAACAATTTTACATGATACACACTTAAATTATACCATACACCATATCTCTAAAACTTAGTCAAAGCCTTCTTAAAATCAATTAATGCACAATATAACTTCCGGTGTTCATGACCAATTATTTTGTTAATAATAAAGTTTAAGACCAAAGCCTACTGTGCTTTTTCCAGAACGAGACCCATACTGGAACTCGTATAGCAAACTGTTGCTCTCAGCCCATTTTCTGAGACGTTTATCTAACAATGCCGATTCTTTGAGAACATACTGGTTTAAGTGATTTCTCTATAATTATTTTCATCATTCGGATCCCCCTTTTTAGGCACTGGAACAAATATCACATTGACCAACTGCCACGAAATATAATCCGTTATTATACACATGGTTAAACAATTTGTATGTTGGGGCTAATATATCGTTGCAATCTAAGACCATTTCTGGTTATAATAAATCAACACCCCCACTTTAACCACGCCTTAACGAAGATATTGCATTAGTTTCTTCAATAATTGAAAAATCTATACCTAGGTCTTCAACTTCGTTATCATTAAAATGTTCCCCAGAAAGTTCTTCATCTACGTTAGTATTCGAAAAAACATTATCATTGAAAAACCACGTTTAAAATGATACAAACACTATTCTGTTTTCTATTTTGATTTTCTTTATTTCTTTGAAAGAATATTGTGGTTGATGTTTTGCTAAGATAATTATGTAACTTGTTTTTTGTTTTTTTATCGAATTTGAATTTTATATCGCGCTTTACGTTTAGCCAAACTAAATCTGCGCCGATTTGCTACTATCAGCTCTCTGTTTTCACGATTGTTTAAATGTCTATATTTCATATTTGAAACTATAAATTCACGTCTAGCAAACTCACAATCTTTGTTATACCACGCACTAGAGATCTTTCGTTTTTGTTTAATACTGTTGGAGTGTGTCTGCTTTGTCCGGCCAAATGTTTTATCATAAATATGTTTAGAAATGTTTTCAACACCTGTATCTACAATAACATTTAGAGACAATACATTTTCAACAATATCATCAATATTCTGAATTTCAGATTCTATTTCTTCACGGAATTCATCTGATTTTTTCATTGTCTCAGTTAATATAATCAGTTTTAACATTGTTACTTTGTTCTTTGGTAATAAACATACTTGTGAGCAAGTTCATTTGTATAGGGGTATGCGTTGAACAAGATTGACAATCATGTAATAAAATGTTATCAACAAAGA
The DNA here is from genome assembly GCF_026914265.1 of Mya arenaria. Lineage (NCBI taxonomy): Eukaryota > Metazoa > Mollusca > Bivalvia > Myida > Myidae > Mya > Mya arenaria. The sequence continues at coordinate 8,559,177 of NC_069128.1, read as the reverse complement.
GAAACAACTCATACGAACATAAAGCATAAACAATTAGGCTACCATTTCTTGACATGAATGTGAGATTACCTTCCCCTGCATCGTCACCCAAGTGACCATAAATATTTTTATATAGCTACTTAAGCACATCTCAAGCAGTTTAAGCCCCTATGAGTTAACTGTATTATCCATTAAGAAGTACTTAAAGTTTAGCAACTACTAATTGGGTATTTTTGTGGATGAGATAATTGGTTTCAGTCAGTGAAATTTTACAGCAGTTTACACGTTGTATAATACTATACGATGGATTATCGCCCTTGGTTAATGGCGGGCACGTGCTTTTTACTCTAAGCAATTTTTAATTACTTAGTGTACAACAGGATTATTCTAGTGTTTTTTTTTTGTGTGGATTTATAACACAATGGCCAGCACTTCTAACAGGTTTTCTCCTTTGTGGCAAAATGAAAAGAAGCGCAAACGTAGAGGGACAAGTGCTTCATCATGTCCGGACACGTGTCCGGATATCGGCCAGTATGATGGCCAGCGTGGTCATCATGGTGGACGTGGCACCCCATCTGTATTCCCTGAGACGGCACCACCGCGTAGGGAGTTTACTTGTATGTCGTTGGACAACAAACTCGACTGTTTATTTGACCTCATCACTTACACAAGTCCAATTCACAATAAATTGGATAAAATTGAGCAATGTTTGTTTCACACAAAGGCTACCACCGATGTCATTGAGAGCCGCCTTCGCCTTTTGGAGTACAAAAGTATAGATAACGAGGCCAGGATGTTGAAAGGGAACTTAATTTTCAATGGCATTGCCGACCCAAACGGGGCCGAGAACTGTGTTGACACCATCCGTAAGTTCCTTAGTGAACGATTGTTTGAGGACGTTTCTAAAATCGGAATAGTGCAGGCGAACAGAATCGGCCGCCGGCGTGGTGGCCCGGGATCTCGCCCAAGAGGTGTGCTTGTAACATTTTCAGACCTCTGTGATGTCAATTTTATTATGAGCAACGTTGGGAAACTCAAGGGCTCCCCCTACAGTGTCATACGGGACTACCCGCTTGAAATTCGCACTGCCAGGCAGCAGCTTTGGCCGGATTTTAAGGACGCACAGAAAAGATGTGGTCCTAGAAATGTCCAATTGCTTTTCCCTGCCGCTCTTAAGGTCAATGGAGATGTCGTTCGTGATTTATTTCCTGGCTGGTATGATATTCTTCGTGGATCGAGGAATGCCAACAATGTTGCTCGTGTCGGTGAGCGTCTGTCCGCCCTCAAGATCGAGTCTGTGCAGCGACAAGTCAGGTTGGCGACATCGTATGCGTCCCAGCCCACCCCTAAACCGCCGATGGAGTCTTCACGAGTGACATCCGATGTGGACAGCAGTTCAGGCGACGAAACAGGATGCGAAGTTGACCTTGACCCGCAGGGAGGTACTACTAGACGTGCGATGCCTCGCGACGGCACAAGTCCTGTCCTTACAGCCCCCGGCTATCTCCTTAATGTCCATCCAGCCATGAACACACAGGGGAGCAAAGTGTCCACGTCGCATGTATCCAACCCCACGGAGACGGGCCTCAAAAGTAAAGCACCAAGTATCACTTCCGGTTCGAACCCCAATGGCTCCCCCGACATCGAGTTGGCTCAACCTAACAGTATTCCTCATACGGAGAGCTCCAAGCTCTAGGGTTGCGCGGGGAGTGTGGCATTCTGTGACGTTTGTGTAACACGCCCGTGCTCATCTTCGAAACTTCATTGTGCCCATATCTCTTCTGAAGAATTCCAATCTTTGATTAATTCCCATAACGAAACGATGAAAAGTGATTCTCGTAGTATACAGCATCCTGAAAATAGAAATAATAATTTGTCGAATGACCTCTGTTATGATGCTTTAGATTTAAATATTGGTTCACTCAACGTGTGTGGCCTAAAGACAAGGCTTAACTATCCAGAATTTGTTGATCTAATTAAGAATTTTAATATTTTCTGTGTCCAGGAGACTAAAATTGACAATTTTGATATCATAAGTTTGGATAATTATCATTTTATTCTAAACCAAGGTCACAAAAGTATCTCCGGAAATCCGGGGGTCTCGGTTTCTTTGTTCACAATAGTTTAAATCATAAAGTGGAAATTATCCAATCTAATAATGAATATGTTCATTGGCTAAAGTTAAGCTTATCAAATAACGATTGTATAATAATAGGCAACATCTATGTCCCACCCGATCAGTCTAGATTTTTTAACACAGACGAATTTTCAGAATTTCAAAATGATGTCTCTGACAAGTGTATAACATACAAAAAGATTTTCCTGACAGGAGACTGTAATGCATACACATCTAATATGCCCGATTTTGAAGATTTTGATGATTTTCTATCAAAGCACTTCAGATTAGACGAAGAAACATTAAGTTCTCTTAATACATCACGAGTTTTAACTGACCTGAATCTGCCATTGTCACGCAATTCACAATGTCGTAAAATTAACAACCATGGATATAAGTTGTTAAATATATGTAAGTCCAACAATCTTTTTTTATTAAATGGACGTCTTGGTAACGATGCCCACTCTGGATATTACACATTTCGTAATAGTTCTGTTATCGATTATAGTATTGCATCATCTCATTTACTCTGTTCGGTGAATGACTTCGAAATAATTGAAGTCGATCCACTTTTTTCGGATGGTCATAGCTTACTGTCAACAATTGTCACTATCGATATTTCCAATACACAAACAAATGTAAACATTACCTCTAGCTCGCGAAATCCAACCCGTCATCCTAAATGGCAGCAGGAAAAACACGAGGAATTCGTGTTCAACCTGAACAGTACCGACAAAGAATCTATTGATAACCGGTTGCGTAATCCCCCACGGTCAAATACGCGATTATTCCTCAATACAATTACTGAAGATATTGCTAATCTGTTCAAAGAATCGGCTTTTAAAACATTCTCTCAAAAAATAAGTAATAACACCTATCCAACAAAATATACATATAGCACGAAAAGGCCGTGGTTCGACCTACAGTGCAAGAAGGCGCGGTCGCTATACAATAAAGCACGGAAAGCTTATAATATGAATAAATCGACTTCGAACAAAGAAAAATTACATACTGCGAGTAAGCATTATAAAGTTACAATGAATACGTATGTCGCAAAACACAAGCATACAGCAGAATACAAACTTCGAGAACTCCATTCAAAACATCCTAAAGATTACTGGAACCACTTGAACAAGGTTACCAACGTATCTAAACATGAGTCACCCCCTATAGACGATTTTTTTTCATTATTTCAAAAAAATCAATGACGTCGTTGACGCGAATGATCATATATCGGATAATAACCACCCGAGCTTCTCTAGCGCCGAAACCGATCTGTTAAATAGGCCAATAGAACATGACGAAATTAACAAAATGATACTGAAAAGTAAGAATGGTAAAACATCGTCGCAGTTTGATAATATTATCAATGAATATTTTAAAGTCTCGCGCGCCGATATGGTGCCAACCTTCTGTACACTTTTCAATATAATTCTTGAAACTGGTATTCTCCCGGATGCATGGCTAATCGGGATAATAAAGCCAATTTTTAAAAACAAGGGTTCTCCTACCGACCCCCAAAATTATAGGCCGATTACCATTCTTAGTTGTTTAGGCAAATTATTCACGTCTATCCTTAATGAACGCATCAACACATTCCTCTATAATAATAACTTATTAAACGAGAACCAAGCCGGATTTCGCGCAAATTATTCAACCTGCGATCATATTCTTACATTGCATTTCCTTATAAGTAAACTAAGGGCCCAGAAAAAGAAACTGTTTTGCTCATTTATTGATTTTTCTGCCGCATTTGACTCTGTCTGGCGAGCTGGCCTGTGGCATAAGCTAATGCAAACTGGCTTACAAGGTAAAATCCTCACAGTCATAAAAATATGTATAGTGATATAAAATCATGCGTTTCCATCAATGGGCATCTGTCTCCTATGTTCCCAAGCTTTTGTGGAGTTCGTCAGGGAGAAAATCTTTCTCCGATTTTATTTTCTATTTACCTAAACGATTTAGAAGAATTCCTTAAAAGAACATGTTCTAGTGTTTCTATAGAAGTAGATGCTAATGAGACAATTATGTACCTTCAGTGACTTATTCTCTTGTATGCTGATGACACTGTACTTTTTGCAGACAATGAACGTGATTTTCAAAAAAGTCTTAACTGTTTCCAAGACTACTGTTTGCAATGGAAACTAAATATTAACCTCTCAAAGACTAAAATAATTGTCTTTGGTGCCAGAAATCTAAAGAAATTTAACTTTAGCATTGCTAACCAAGCGCTAGAGATAGTCCAGGAATACAAATACCTAGGTGTATATTTCTCGTCCACCGGTAGCTTTTTATACTGCCGTAAATATTTAATAAGCCAGGCTAACAAAGCAATGTATGCTCTATTTCTTAGAATTAATAACCTAGACTTGCCTTTGGACATACAACTGAAGCTTTTTGATTCTACCATTGTCCCGATTCTAACGTACGGTTGTGAAGTCTGGGGTTTTGAAAACCTTGATCTGTTGGAGCAACTTCACTGTAATTTTTTGCGACGGATTACATATACTAGAAAAAGTACTCCACGGTACATGCTCTACTCGGAACTGGGTAGATACCCCCTTAACACCATAGTTAAAACCAGAATGATTAGTTACTGGAGTAAACTCGTTTCATCCCATGACTCGAAAATAAGTTTTTTGATATATAAAGGCATTTTACATAGTAATAATTCAGCCTGGACCAGTTACATCAAGTCAATACTTGATTCAACGGGTTATTCATACGTTTGGCATAACCAAACAAGAGTACCTGTAAAACATATCAGTAAACTTGTGAAATCTAACCTTGTAGACCAATTTCAGCAAAACTGTTTTGAACAATTTAATCTTTCGTCTAAGGGTAAAATGTATTCTCTGTTTAAGTCTGATATTAAATTTGAGAAGTACCTTAATATTTTACCCAAATCTCTACGTTTTACATTCTTGCATTTCCGCACTAGTAATCATAAATTCCCTATCGAAGTCGGTAGATGGAGACAGAATGCTGTACCACATGTCAATAGAAAGTGTACGTTTTGTAATCTAAACGATATCGGTGACGAACTGCACTATTTACTTACATGTCCATTTTTTAATCCTACCAGAAAACAATACATAAGTAGTCGTTTTTACTCAAGACCTAGTGTCTTACACTTTAGTGAAGTTTTAAATTGTATGAACCCGGATACCTTAAGGAAAACAGCAATTTTTGTTAAAATCTTAGTTAATCACTTTAAACGAATCTGATCATGTATTTTATAGTTTTTCATTTGATATCTCATAACTATATCGATCATATTGTATCCTAATTCAAATAAATGAATTTGTTTTGTTATAAAAAAATAAATAATAATAATATTTAAACTAACCACATTCCCCTTACTTACTAATTATATTTGTTTTGTATAATGATAAACTCTAAACCTGTTGTGTAGCCGCCATTAACCCACATATTTATACCTGTGTTAACATATATATATTGCGTTTTCACATGCTTTTACTTAAATGTAAACTGTGATATAATAAAAGAATATTGAGTTGAGTTGAGTATAACATATGACTCATCAAAAGTCTAATAAAGTTGAATCTTGTAGCAAATTCATCAAAAACCTTAAAATAATGTTTACATGTGAGTATGACTCCCTCGAGTAGAACGCCCACTTCGATCAACCAGGATTCTGAATATACGCGTTTCAATGATTACTAGGGAGAAAGGCACCAAGTCCTTAAAAATAGCAAATACAGAGCCACTGTTGACGCACCCAAGTCCGCATATATTCATAATGGAGTTCTCTATAGTGTGTGTAACCGAAAAAAGAACTGCAATCTTCGATATTTATTATGACTAATTTATTATGGTCGTCTAGATGCATACTGGTCAGTGCAAAGAATATGGTACAAATTGGTTTTCAGGCTGCATGTTGCATTAAATAGTTAATATGATGAACTAAAATACTAAATAAAGACCTAATGACAAAATTTGTTAACTGCAATAATGTTCTACATATAAAATGCACAAGCATGTGATTATAATGGTCATACCTATTTATTGTGAATACTAATTGCGATTGGTCATCACAAGATTTTTCAGTTTATTGGCAATACATGTATTAGCAAAAACATGCCTTTGGCCAAACACAAACATCATAATAAATGTACAAAAGAACATGTATATGGCAAGTGCAACGAATATTCGACTTCACACATGGAAACCAGTCGCGCGCTAGAGGTTAGTATTAAAGGTATGGATAATAATGATTGAATTGAAATGATCACAGGACAGCTGAGGTGGAGCTCGATCCTTACATTCACTGGGCTCGATCGATAGACAGTTATAACTATTGCCATAGAGCTGCCTACATCACAGACATTACTGCCAATGGTCCACACTGAACTCTGCAGCTATAAAACTTTCAATTAATTAAACTTGCATCAATACATTCAACAAAATACGGTATAGTGCTTTAAAAAATACGTATATACTTCAACAAGTACCCGACAGGACAGCAAGAACTGTTAATTTTAAGTATTTGATAAAAATATAACGCATTGTGATTGCATTGTATTTGAACAATCAATGCCTTCTTGCCTGCAGACATGATAACATCTAGGTTTGAGTGAACAGTGTACCCTTTTGTCAACCTTTCATATACATTGGTTAGCATTGCCAAAACATTATTCAGTTGAAGGCGGGAAATGAGACAGGTTTTTTCAGGGAGCAATTATTTCGGATAGCAGGTAAGGTTTGTGTATTTTATAATACTTACTGATATTTAAATGAAATGTTTTGTGGGGTTATGCTGAAATGTTTCTATTGTGTTTTTCTTCTTGCAATTGCTTCTAATTAATGGCAAAGAAATCGTTCAGATAATAGGATAAATCTTAAAGGAACTGCTAATCAGCCAAACATCTATTACTGTCACAGTGTGTATCGGCTGTATCATGAGATCTCTTTAAAGTTGATTTCTTTATCGCAAAACATTTTTTTAAATTTCACTTATGGGGAAGATGGTAAAAATACTCATTTTATTTTGATTTCTTTGCAAACGATACTATGTGTGATCTACCCGGAATTATTGTAAATCCAATGACTTTAAATCGCTTATGTAAGTTGCATAAACTATATTTGTTGGTCTTTAAGTTATGAATTTCTATTTTAAGGTGAACTGATGAACGTCCATTCTCTAACCATGGCAAGACGCCTCGCGGAAATGGTGAAGACATCACCACCACCATAGGACGGCATCATGTCGTCACTCTTGATGACCCCGTCCTCTGCCTGACCGTTAGAATTCGTATGACGTTACTAAAGACGCTGAGGCCTACTCCCCACCTCTTTGACATATCCGCACATCCCCAAGCAGTATTTAAGGGGCCACCCTCATGTGTTAAATACGTGTTTATTGCCAGGACCTATCAAGAGGTGTCGAAATATTTTTATTTTTTTTACGTTATTATAATTTATAAACTCTATGCTAAAGTAGAAATATATGAATCAGTTCTAAGTTTTAGCGTCCACTGTACCGGAACTGATCAACCCATGCACCCAGAGGTGATGCTCCTTCCCACCTGATGTGACGTTCCACCGACAGAACCGCCTCAATGACGCATTTCTACTCCCCCACTCTCTTTTCGTCAGCTATTGATGATTGCAACAGAAACAAAAGATAAGTTTTATCGTGTTCACTTATTTTTTCTAGAAAGTGTTGGATGGTCAAATGTCTTTTTCGCATTTTATGATATTGTATTGGGAAAAAAATTCAAAGAAACACACGAAAACCAATAAGGAATTTCTGTTGGTTTTTGAAATCTTACAGTGAAAAAGCTTAAAGGTGCCAGCTTGTTTCCCAAGATTTCTTTAACCGAATCCATGTAGCAGAAAGGCTTTATTGCGTTTACGTGTATATTAATATATTAATTGAACACATTGCCAGGAGGTTTCGTTAATTGGGTTAAAAAGTCTTATCCAATGGTTATGCTCATAAAATAAACAATAAAAAGCCAAAAATAAATCACCTAATACTTTATCTTGAGAATATTGTTTTATGAATATATTTTGAATTAGTTTAAAGACCAATCCCGAGGGGTCGAAATCCTTTATTTGTTACATAATTATTATTTATAATTAACATACCGAAGTAGAATTATTTGACTAGTTCAAAGTTTAAGCGTCCACTGTACCGGAAGTGACCACCCCATGGAGCCGGAAGTGATGCCCCTAGCCACCTGCATTGATGTTCCATCAACAAATCAGCCTCCCGACTAATTGACGCTCTCTACTAGCACCTGCTGAATGAGATGACAACAGATGTAATAGATAAAATTCATTTTTCTCGCTTTTATAAATTGATATTAATGGAAGTCAAACAAAAATGTTTCATTGTTTAAGTAATGGATGCAGTATCTACGTGTTTATTTAATGGATGTAGCTAAGGGGTATTGCCTACATTTATGCATAGTGTAACTCAGGTTGTAGTTATGTATTTATTTCACAGGCCAGTGTCTGATATTAAATACAAATATTTATTATGAGGACCCCGAAACTTAAGGATGGACCCAGCGGGTATTTACAATATTAGTTTATTGAGCTACTCACGGTTACTCTTATCTCTATTTAAGGGGCCACCCTCATGTGTTAAATACGTATTTATTCAAAGGACCTATCCCGAGGTGTCAAACAATTTGTTAAGTTGTAAATAGTTTTTAAACTCTTTGCATAAGTAGAATTATATGAATCAGTTCAAAGTTTTAGCGTCAACTGTACCGGAAGTGACCACCACATGGAGCCGGAAGTGATCCCCCTAGCAACCTGCAGTGATGTTCCATCAACAAAACAGCCTCCCGACTTATCGACGCTCTCTACTAGCACCCGCTGAATGCGATGACAACAGATGTAATAGATAAGATTCATTTTTCTCGCTTTTATGATTTGATATTAATGAAAGCCAAAAACAAATGATTCATTGTTTAAGTAAAGGAAAAGTGTAAAAGTCTGTTTCGCATGTTTTGATATTGTTCAGATTAAACAGTACACGGTTTAGCAATACAAGGATAATCTGTAAATCAACAAAAGCCAAGCTTATATCGACTATTTCATGTAATTATTTAATTTATATTTTTTAAGCATAACACTTATGAATTAAGATATAATGAACCCCTGTCCTTTAATTAGCGTAAGTTATCTGTATTTGATTTGTTTTTTTATAATTAGTCTCATCAAACAGTGTATTTATTCATTTCAAATACATTTTTGTTCAAAACATTTAAGCTAGAGGTATTGGGAAAAATAGTCATAGAAATACACGAAAACCGATAAGGTATTTCTGTTGGTTTTTGAAATCTTACAGTGAAAAAGCTTAAAGGTGCCAGCTTGTTTCCCAAGATTTCCTTAACCGAATCCATGTAGCAGAAAGGCTTTATTGCGTTTACGCGTATATTGATATATTAATTGAACACATTGCCAGGTGGTTTCGTTAATTGGGTTGAAAAGACTTATCCGATGGTTATGCACATAAAACATACAATAAAAAGCCTAAAATGAATCATCTTATGCATTAACTTGAAATTATTGTTTTATAAATATATATTGAATTAGTTTAAAGACCAATCCCGAGGGGTCTAAATCCTTTATTTGTTACATAATTATTATTTATAATTAACATACCGAAGTAGAATTATATGAATCAGTTCAAAGTTTTAGCGTCAACCGTACCAGAAGTGACCACCCCATGGAGCCGGAAGTGATGCCCATAGCAACCTGCAGTCATGTTCCATCAACAAAACAGCCTTCCGACTTATCGACGTCTCTACTAGCGCCTGCTGAATGCGATGACAACATATGTAATAGATAAGATTCATTTTTCTCGCTTTAATGAATTGATATTTATTGAAGTCAAACGAAAATGTTTCATTGTTTAAGTAATGGATGCAGTATCTACATGTTTATTTATGGATGTACCTTAGGGGTATTGCCTGCATTAATGCATAGTATAACTCAGGTTGTAGATATGTATTTATTTCACAGGCCAGTGTCTGATGTTAAATACAAAATATTTATTATGAGGACCCCGAAACTTAAGGATGGACCCAGCGGGTATTTACAATATTAGTTTATTGAGCTACTCACGGTTACTCTTATCTCTATTTAAGGGGCCACCCTCATGTGTTAAATACGTATTTATTCAAAGGACCTATCCCGAGGTGTCAAACAATTTGTTAAGTTGTAAATAGTTTTTAAACTCTTTGCATAAGTAGAATTATATGAATCAGTTCAAAGTTTTAGCGTCAACTGTACCGGAAGTGACCACCACATGGAGCCGGAAGTGATCCCCCTAGCAACCTGCAGTGATGTTCCATCAACAAAACAGCCTCCCGACTTATCGACGCTCTCTACTAGCACCCGCTGAATGCGATGACAACAGATGTAATAGATAAGATTCATTTTTCTCGCTTTTATGATTTGATATTAATGAAAGCCAAAAACAAATGATTCATTGTTTAAGTAAAGGAAAAGTGTAAAAGTCTGTTTCGCATGTTTTGATATTGTTCAGATTAAACAGTACACGGTTTAGCAATACAAGGATAATCTGTAAATCAACAAAAGCCAAGCTTATATCGACTATTTCATGTAATTATTTAATTTATATTTTTTAAGCATAACACTTATGAATTAAGATATAATGAACCCCTGTCCTTTAATTAGCGTAAGTTATCTGTATTTGATTTGTTTTTTTATAATTAGTCTCATCAAACAGTGTATTTATTCATTTCAAATACATTTTTGTTCAAAACATTTAAGCTAGAGGTATTGGGAAAAATAGTCATAGAAATACACGAAAACCGATAAGGTATTTCTGTTGGTTTTTGAAATCTTACAGTGAAAAAGCTTAAAGGTGCCAGCTTGTTTCCCAAGATTTCCTTAACCGAATCCATGTAGCAGAAAGGCTTTATTGCGTTTACGCGTATATTGATATATTAATTGAACACATTGCCAGGTGGTTTCGTTAATTGGGTTGAAAAGACTTATCCGATGGTTATGCACATAAAACATACAATAAAAAGCCCAAAATGAATCATCTTATGCATTAACTTGAAATTATTGTTTTATAAATATATATTGAATTAGTTTAAAGACCAATCCCGAGGGGTCTAAATCCTTTATTTGTTACATAATTATTATTCATAATTAACATACCGAAGTAGAATTATATGAATCAGTTCAAAGTTTTAGCGTCAACCGTACCAGAAGTGACCACCCCATGGAGCCGGAAGTGATGCCCATAGCAACCTGCAGTCATGTTCCATCAACAAATCAGCCTTCCGACTTATCGACGTCTCTACTAGCGCCTGCTGAATGCGATGACAACATATGTAATAGATAAGATTCATTTTTCTCGCTTTAATGAATTGATATTTATTGAAGTCAAACGAAAATGTTTCATTGTTTAAGTAATGGATGCAGTATCTACATGTTTATTTATGGATGTACCTTAGGGGTATTGCCTGCATTAATGCATAGTATAACTCAGGTTGTAGATATGTATTTATTTCACAGGCCAGTGTCTGATGTTAAATACAAAATATTTATTATGAGGACCCCGAAACTAAAGGATGGACCCAGCGGGTATTTACAATATTAGTTTATTGAGCTACTCACGGTTACTCTTATCTCTATTTAAGGGGCCACCCTCATGTGTTAAATACGTATTTATTCAAAGGACCTATCCCGAGGTGTCAAACAATTTGTTAAGTTGTAAATAGTTTTTAAACTCTTTGCATAAGTAGAATTATATGAATCAGTTCAAAGTTTTAGCGTCAACTGTACCGGAAGTGACCACCACATGGAGCCGGAAGTGATCCCCCTAGCAACCTGCAGTGATGTTCCATCAACAAAACAGCCTCCCGACTTATCGACGCTCTCTACTAGCACCCGCTGAATGCGATGACAACAGATGTAATAGATAAGATTCATTTTTCTCGCTTTTATGATTTGATATTAATGAAAGCCAAAAACAAATGATTCATTGTTTAAGTAAAGGAAAAGTGTAAAAGTCTGTTTCGCATGTTTTGATATTGTTCAGATTAAACAGTACACGGTTTAGCAATACAAGGATAATCTGTAAATCAACAAAAGCCAAGCTTATATCGACTATTTCATGTAATTATTTAATTTATATTTTTTAAGCATAACACTTATGAATTAAGATATAATGAACCCCTGTCCTTTAATTAGCGTAAGTTATCTGTATTTGATTTGTTTTTTTATAATTAGTCTCATCAAACAGTGTATTTATTCATTTCAAATACATTTTTGTTCAAAACATTTAAGCTAGAGGTATTGGGAAAAATAGTCATAGAAATACACGAAAACCGATAAGGTATTTCTGTTGGTTTTTGAAATCTTACAGTGAAAAAGCTTAAAGGTGCCAGCTTGTTTCCCAAGATTTCCTTAACCGAATCCATGTAGCAGAAAGGCTTTATTGCGTTTACGCGTATATTGATATATTAATTGAACACATTGCCAGGTGGTTTCGTTAATTGGGTTGAAAAGACTTATCCGATGGTTATGCACATAAAACATACAATAAAAAGCCTAAAATGAATCATCTTATGCATTAACTTGAAATTATTGTTTTATAAATATATATTGAATTAGTTTAAAGACCAATCCCGAGGGGTCTAAATCCTTTATTTGTTACATAATTATTATTCATAATTAACATACCGAAGTAGAATTATATGAATCAGTTCAAAGTTTTAGCGTCAACCGTACCAGAAGTGACCACCCCATGGAGCCGGAAGTGATGCCCATAGCAACCTGCAGTCATGTTCCATCAACAAAACAGCCTTCCGACTTATCGACGTCTCTACTAGCGCCTGCTGAATGCGATGACAACATATGTAATAGATAAGATTCATTTTTCTCGCTTTAATGAATTGATATTTATTGAAGTCAAACGAAAATGTTTCATTGTTTAAGTAATGGATGCAGTATCTACATGTTTATTTATGGATGTACCTTAGGGGTATTGCCTGCATTAATGCATAGTATAACTCAGGTTGTAGATATGTATTTATTTCACAGGCCAGTGTCTGATGTTAAATACAAAATATTTATTATGAGGACCCCGAAACTAAAGGATGGACCCAGCGGGTATTTACAATATTAGTTTATTGAGCTACTCACGGTTACTCTTATCTCTATTTAAGGGGCCACCCTCATGTGTTAAATACGTATTTATTCAAAGGACCTATCCCGATGTGTCAAAATTTTTGTTGAGTTGTAAATAGTTTTTAAACTCTTTGCTGAAGTAGAATTATATGAATCAGTTCAAAGTTTTAGCGTCAACTGCACCGGAAGTGACCATCCAATGGAGCCGGAAGTGATCCCCCTAGCAACCTGCAGTGATGTTCCATCAACAAAACAGCCTCCCGACTTATCGACGCTCTCTACTAGCACCTGCTGAATGCGATGACAACAGATGTAATAGATAAGATTCATTTTTCTCGCTTTTATGATTTGATATTAATGAAAGCCAAAAACAAATGATTCATTGTTTAAGTAAAGGAAAAGTGTAAAAGTCTGTTTCGCATGTTTTGATATTGTTCAGATTAAACAGTACACGGTTTAGCAATACAAGGATAATCTGTAAATCAACAAAAGCCAAGCTTATATCGACTATTTCATGTAATTATTTAATTTATATTTTTTAAGCATAACACTTATCTCTGTTTATGAATTAAGATATAATGAACCCCTGTCCTTTAATTAGCGTAAGTTATCTGTATTTGATTTGTTTTTTATAATTAGTCTCATCAAACAGTGTATTTATTCATTTCAAATACATTTTTGTTCAAAACATTTAAGCTAGAGGTATTGGGAAAAATAGTCATAGATATACACGAAAACCGATAAGGCATTTCTGTTGGTTTTTGAAATCTTACAGTGAAAAAGCTTAAAGGTGCCAGCTTGTTTCCCAAGATTTCCTTAACCGAATCCATGTAGCAGAAAGTCTTTATTGCATTTTCGTGTATGTTAATGTATTTATTGAGCAAATTGGTTCGATATGTTAATTGGGTTAATTAAAGTCTTATCTGAAGGAAATGCTCATGAAATATACAGTATATAGCCAAATAAGAAATTATCTAATGAAATAGAACATATTGAATATATTTTGAATTGGTTTCAAATAGTATTCGTTTGTTACCAGAATTATGAATGTGTTTTACAATTGATTGTTTTATTTCGATATAGGCTATAAACTCTGCTTGAAATTAAAGTACATTAAACAGTTCGATGGTTCAGTATCCACGCGACCGGAAGTGTCCATCCGCGCAACCGATAGTGTCGCCCCTTGCCACCGGTAGTGATGTTCCATCTACAGAACCTTCTCATGGACTTAATGACACACTTCTTGCCCTCCCGCCTTTGTCTTCGTGTCAGCTGTTGTTAATAGCAAGAGGAACAATAGATGTTTCATTGTGTTTAATATTGTTTTAGAAATTGTTTGGAAACTGAAAGGTTTGTTTCGCATTTTAAAATATGGCGAAAGTTGTACAGTAACCACTAGATAAATCATGTTGTTTTCCATGAGCTGGACATTCATTTCTGTTTATAAATGACAGTAATATGGGGAAAACACAAACTTAAAATTGCTGAAGTATACTATTTTAAAATCGATATCATTAATCGCATGAAATTGAAGTGTGGATTTTTGTTTTAATTTCAATTATTCCTTGTTCATTTTTTATCAAGAAGGGTGAGCAAAAATCTCAGAAATGCACGAAAACCAAATATGCACTTTCTGTTGGTTTTAGAAATCTTACAGTGAAAATGATAAAAGGTGCCAGCTTGTTTCCCAAGATTTCTTTAACCGAACCCGGGTAGCAGAAAGTGTTTATTGCGTTTCCATGTATATTAATATATTTATTGAACACAATGCTGCAGGTTTCGTCAATGGGGTTAATAACAGATTTAACAGATGGAAACTTATAAAATAAGGGGTATTACTTTTATTAATGTATAGTGCAACTCACGGAGTGTCTTTGTACTTTTAACGGGTATTTCCAATATTATGTTTATTGGAGCCACTCACGGTTACTCTTATCTCTATTTAAGGGACCACCAACATGCGTTACATACGTATTTATTCATAGAACCAATTCGAGGTGTCGAGAAGTTCTGTAACATTTAAATTATATACTGAAATATTTTTTCTTAAATCAGTTCGAAGTTGAAGTACCGGAAGTAACCACCTCATGTTACCGGAAGTGCTGCCCTGTGGCACCTCAAGTGATGTTCCCTCGACAGAACTTCCACATTGACTCATAGACGTACCCCGTTAACAGACCCGGTTAGCAAAAGCTCTTTATATTATGTTTGTGTAAATTATAAATAAAAAGGTATGTGGCTTCGTTTTCATGATATAGATGATATTATCTGGAGTGGGGATAATCACAGTAGGAATGAAATGTGAAATGAAAAGCAATGTATGGAAAGAAGTAAGCAATTTAACAAGTTTGGTTTAATATCGTTTCTATCACTGTGTTAAACATTTGTTTGTTAAATATATAAATTTACACAAATCATTCCAATGTTTCAGCGTCCTCAGTCCCGGATATGTCCGTAGACGCAGCCGGAAGTGACATTCCATCAACAGAACCTCCTCCCGACTCATTGACAACACCAGCAAACATTTTGTAAGGAAAAACATTAAAAAAGTATTTATAATAATAATAAATCTAAACTAAAGCTATTTGCGAAAATCAAATAAGCTTTTTCTGTTAGTTAAAATATTCAAGTGAAAGTGTTAATGGCGCCAGCAGCGTTCCTTAGATGTGTTTACCATCTCATTACTCATTCTTGTGTATATCAATATTTTATGTAGCACATACACGTTAAGGCAATCGTTTGTATGAGAATGATAAACCGTCTAAACAGTCGGAAAGGCTTAAGCGAAGTGAGAAGCAAAACAAGAAATAATAATATCATTTTATATGTTCAATGATCTTTTAAACTAGTTTTGAATCATATTCGTGTATTACTGTTTTAACTGATGTTTTTAACATTTCTGTATAAAGATATGCTTTATAAACATTATTATGAAATAAAAGTACTTCATCGGTTTAATCTTACAACGTCCATGTTACCGGAAGTATCCCTCCATGCAACAGGAAGTGCTGCCAATGCAACTCGTATGATGCTTAAACAGTGAGAGGCCAAGGTGTGAATTTTACAAAGCTTCTGTATTGTATTTGAATATCGCGATACAAGGAAGATATAAAAGAAAATCATAATTGAATTCTATGATTAAAATTATAATAAGGAATAAAAGAGGATACTGGTTGGTGATGATGATGCTGTTTTTATTTTTTTGAAGGATAAGAATGGTGGTAATTTGGTTATCCAATTGTAAACATGGACGTTATATTCAACATGAGTGATAGCCGTATTACATTCTTGCAGAAAACGACCAACGGACACATCAACCTCCCACCAACGATTGATACTTTACTGATGACGCAATGACTTGATGGCTCAACCGAAAGAGTTAGGTGAGTGTTGTGTACGAAACTCTTAAAATGATTGATAACTACATAGATAAAAGCAAATAAGACAACAAAAAAGATAACAGTATATTAAGGGACTTGGTGATGATGATGATGATGATGATGATGATGATAATGCTGGTGATGATGATGATGATGATGATGATGATGATGCCTACATATCTACTTACCTACATATTTCTTTCTTTCAGGGAAGACCATCCGTGCCGTTTCAAGAGAACAGCTTGTGTTTATTGATATTTAGGTCATTCTTGTTGAGATGTGACATTCTTATATGCACATGTAAATCTTTTAAAGATATTTATGTTGATGTGACGTTTTATGTTAATGTTGATGCGACGTTTATCCTTATGATGATGTGACGCTGTTATATTGATGCGATGTGAGTCCTTATGTGTATGCGACATTCTTAGGACAGATGTTTATTTGATAAATTGTGAAAATCCAACAACAAAACTTGCCTAAATAATAAATGATATGAAAAATATATCTCACGTATACATGAATCATTTGCATTTTATCTGTTTTCTACACATTATTGTTAAGGAGCATATGGGTGATGAGGCCCGACATCTAGTGGTACGAGACAAATCCTGTAATTCTGGATGACAAACGGGCAGAGGTTTCTGAGTTTTCCCAAAAAAAGAGGGTTTTATCTCAGTTTTTCCTCGGCCAGTCGACCACGTCTGTATGCTCATTTTTTGTATCAAGCATGTTGTTTCCTAGCCATTACTTGCTTAGTTTCAAACTCATGTTGTTGATGTTTATGAGTTTCCGCAGTAATATTGCTTCTCTATCAAATCTTTTGAAATAATCATTTTGTAACGTTTTTGTTTGTTCTTTTCTATGGTTTTTAGAGAATTAGGCATTTTCTCATTTTTGAATCATGTTAATTTTTTTTGAATTCTTTACTTTTTCTGAAAAAAATAAAGATAATTTATTAAGCTAGACGAGTAAGGGGTGAAGTGTTTATTTGCTATTTTTATGTCATATGTCTTTTCTTAGACCTAAAAACTACATTTGGTGTTGCATCCTATGACGTACTTTAAACAAATTCTGAGTGGGTGGATAAAACATACATTAAAATGTTTCTAAATTTGACTTTTTATGTAATGTAATTTTAAGGTAAACTATTTTTCAAGAGTATGTATATATATATATATATATATATATATATATATATATATACATACATCCTTAGCAACATTTTTCCGTGTACTAAGGAGTTTTACAAATTTTACGAAGAAATATTTATCAGACTTTTTGAAATTCTGTTTGAATTTTATACGGAAATGGCTTCTAACAATATGCATATGTTATTGTTTCAAAATGTTTTTTACTATTAATTACTATTATCATATGTTTGTTATGTTATTTGCATGTTTCTTGTTTATGAATCACAATTAAAAAATGGAATGATACAAACATGCGTTGAATTGCTTATAAAATTACTGATAAATGCAGTGTTGTGTAAATGTGACAATAAAGATGCGAATGTCATCAAAACAGTAGATCACGTACACGGTGATTTGCCACTATCTTGTGTACTAATAATATATGTCATGTGTTCCCGTTCCGGATAGAAAAATCCGATCCGAGGGCACCTGCGTTGCCAGGTAACGAGGCTTGCCGAGTTACCGGCTACGCAGCGTGCCCGAGAGTCGTTTTTTTTTTATCCGGAACGGACACACATGATAGATATTTTTACTAGCATACATTTAATTACATTTTTTGTGAAGAAAATACATAAGAAAGCGCGTTTTTGTACATTTCACCAAAAAGCGCGTGCGACGATGTTTACTGACGTCATGACGCGCAGTAATTTGTATTCACCGCATACGTCAATAAGTTCCTTCGATATCACCTCTTTTAAGGGTTATTTTGTTTTGTTTTTGAGGAATATTTTTGTAAAGTTAATGTTAATCGAACTCATCTATTGAAATCTCATAACTATGGTTACATTTAATGATTAATAAAAGAAAATGAAAGTATTACGTCACAGCGCGTGACTCATCTGGCATGGGGGGATGCCAGATGGAGTTTTCCAGCACGGCTGAATTCACCGGAAACGCCTATCCGGTGTGCTAGAATACGCGGTATGCATTTTTGTGACGTAATGTCTGACAGGTTTTGTACGATCGTATGCATATCACGTGGTATACAGTATTAAAGGGTAGTTATTTTAAGAACTTCCAAGACAGAAATATAATAACATAAATACCACAAGCACTATATAACCAGAAGATGAGTGATATTTGTCCACAAAGTAATTTGAAATATAATATGATGGTTGTTTGCAGAAAAGTTTAGGCTGATCTCATGCATAACTCGACCACTGTAAGCGAGGCAATATATAACATTCACATACTCGAAATACAAGACAATAAATCAATGGATTCCAGATAAAAGTTTGACACGACTTAATTACATTTTTCAAATATTTTGCACAACCCTGATGTGTAAACCTAATACAATTATTTTCCGACCGAGACAATTGAATAATCTTCATACATTGTTTAACAATGGAAAGACCGATCAGATATTTATCTTATTCAATATTAATCCAAAGAACTTGAGAACAAGCCCCAGCATCAGGCCTTTTAAATAAGGAACAAAGAATGAGAAACAAGCTTGGATGTTGCTGTTTATGTATATTTGCATCCTTTAGCGATGGATTAAATATAGTTAAATAGATTGCAGTTCATTTTAATTGATACATTTTTATCTCTAAAGGAACATGAAACCGATTCATTAATTCTTTTTCGAAAATGAATAAGGAGCCGACTTATTACTCATAGCGCGCTTTCAAATTTAATTGATATTGACCATAAAATATCTTCACAGTTTATTGAATATTTGTATGAAAACCTAAAGAATCAGTAGTCGAAAGTTTAAACACAAACCCTGTTTAATGGCACAGGGTCAACGTAAAAGACATAGAACAAACCAGAAACATGGAACAACAGTTCAAAACTCCACAAACAACACACTATATATATACTATATAAAACACTGGTGGTGTTTATCAAGGATTGTGAGGTATCGCCTTGGAACGACCAGTAAAATGTTAATTGAATAGAAGTTATCTTGGCGTCTGTTTTCAATTGATTTCGTGTGTATAGTTCGAAGGATATTCGACCACATGTTTATTTTGTTATAACTGTGTTTTCCTCCTGGCATGTAGAATGATACTTTCATTAGAAGACCATAAGAAATTTGCTAAGGCGAGCTACGTCAGATGGATGTCTTTGACTTTTTCGTATTTTTAAAGATGTACTCTTACTCCCAAATAAGACTTGACTACACTTAATACAATTGTTTTAATATACCAAAAAGGATAAATTATGTCGAAAACAATGGTTCTTAAAAAGGATACCGAGTTTAATTTGAAAGAAAGGTGCAGAAAACACGGTATTTCTACCTTATGTGACTATAGTAGATCACAGTAAATCTTAGCACTCACCCAATTATTATTTTTCGTTTCAGTTATTAAATACACGGTAACAATCTTGTTATCAGTTATTAATATTTTCCATAAATGCATTTATTAATAAGTAGGTAAAGGTTTATCACTTAAAATGTATGTTTGTTAGACATGTGTATGTATTGATTTTGAATACAAGTTTTTACAAGTTTTTATTGGCAAATCGGCATCTTGCCTTTGGCCATTTACACATTGCATAAATATCGATATGGCCAAGACACAAACGTACATGCATAAATATTACAAATATAATATAAAATGCATATGAAAATATATATATATTGACAGTTGAAATAATCAATATACTAAGTAATTAACGAGTTATACAAACTATATCATGATTAATTATTGTCATTTCTGTCATTTTCATAATAACTATAATTATAATCAATATTTTTGACATTACTATTATTATTATTTAAGTAAAATTAAGAAGCAGCCAAAAGTTGGAGTTTTTCCTCTCGAAATTTCATTGCATCGGAAATAAATCTAGCAACATTGTTAATAACCTTAACATTTTGACAGGATAATAAATTCTTAAATTTAAGTAAGCTAGGCCAGTGTGATTTTATTCCATGTTTTCTTCGTATATCACTATAAGCGGAACAACATAGTAGAAAGTGAAATTCTGACTCAACAGTATTCTGTGCACATAATTTACATTTACGTTCTGCCCTAATAGCATTATTAAATCTACCCCTTTCAATTTCCAAATTATGTGAAGATAATCGAAATTGTGACAACTTTTGTCTAGATTTAGTATTATAAACACAATCTAAGTATTTTTCGTATTTAAATTCGCATTTAAATGTTTTATAGTATTCCATTTTGGGTTGATTAGACAATATATCACTCCATTGTTGTACGTATTGATCTCTCAGTCTTTGCACCAAATTTGGTATATAATTGATATCAGCATTAAATTCAAAGAAAATATTACCATGACCGAGATTATCTAACACCCGTTTGACTGATAAACACCATAGGTTTATATTTGAGTTATTAGCGATATTTCTATTTAAACCATTATATAAATTACATTGTTCAGTAAAAACGTTAAACATAAGTGAATCTGGGTTATTCATAACCTTAGCCCAGTAGCTTAAAGCTCTTTGTTTGCATATGATAGACAATGGGAATCTACCCAACTCACCAAACACAGCTGCATTTGAAGTCTGGGGGCGTACTCCTAACAGCAATTTACAAAATTTTGAGTGCAACTTGTCGACGTCATTTGTGTTGTAAATCCCCCATACCTCAGAGCCATATAGAATAATTGGCACAACAAGCGCATCAAACAATGAGAGTTTTGTTTTAACATCTATATTGACACGACTAAATATCGATAATAAATGGTTATATGCTTTCAAAGCTTGCTCATTTAAAGTATTTATTACCCGTGATAAATTACCAGTGTAATGAAACTTAATACCTAGGTAACAGAATTCACTGACAATTTCAATAATATCACCATTGATAGACCAATTGAATGTACAATTGCTTTTTCTTTTCTCAAAAACACAAACTTTAGTTTTATTTACATTTATCTTTAAGCCCCATTTGCATGAATATTGATATATAGTGTCCAGTTGTAATTGTAAACTATCTGCACTGGTAGTGAATAACGCAATATCATCAGCAAATAGTAGCATAAATATGGATAGCAAGCGTAAGTCTTTTTCCGTAAGGTTGGTAAAATCTATACAATCATTAATGTCATTTATAAATAATATAAACAATAATGGAGACAAGGGTTCGCCCTGCTTAACACCAAGAGTAACATTAAACATTTCAGAATATGACATACAAGCAGAATCTTTAATACAAGACTTAACATTGAGATAAATGGCTTGAATCATTTTAAGCATTTTGCAACTCATACCAGATTTCAAAAGTTTAATCCAAAGCGCTTCATGTATGACAGTATCAAACGCTTTTTCGTAGTCTATAAAGGCACAATACAACTTGGATTTATTATTAATAACATTCTGAATAATAGTATGTAATATAAAAATACAATCAGTTGTGCTACGGCTATCTCTAAACCCAAATTGAGATGAGTTTAATATATGTTCACGTTCACACCACTTGTTTATTCTATTCCGTAAGGTAATTGAAAATATTTTAGCAATAATATTTATTAAAGTTATACCTCTATAGTTAGCAGCACAAGCTCGATCACCTTTCTTAAAGATAGGAACTATGACGCCTTTACACCAAGCCTCAGGATAAATTCCTTTGTCAAAGATAAAATTAAAAATCTTAACAAGATAGGGAGAAATAAAATCCTTAGAATCAACGAAACAATCAGCAACATTATTTTGCATATCAGGACTTTTATGTCTTTTTAAATTTGAAATAGTTTTTAAAATTTCTGTGATCGTAAAAGGGCAGTCTAAATCATCAACATTTATTGGTTCCTCTCTGGTTAAAAAATCGTCGTTGTCGAATGAGCTGAAGTGTGGAGTATTTGATATATCCTTAAAATGTTTGATAAAATCATCAATATTGACATCGTGACTACTAGAAATAGGTTTAGCCTTATATTTGTTTATATATTTCCAGAACTTTCTGGGGCTAGACTTACTAAGAGTACATAATGTTTTACGTTCCTTAGTATAAAAAACACGCTTTGCTTTGCGTTTAACATCACAAAAGCTAGCTCTAGCATTTAAAAAAGCTAAACGATTTTCATTCGTAGGTGAATCTTTAAGTACCCTTTTGCAACGATAAAATATATTTTTATGATCTTTGCAAGTTACATCAAACCACAATGATTTTCTAGTGTTGCATTTAGGTAGAGGGTTTACATTAAAAGACTTTCCATTCAGCTGAAAAGATATATCATAGATAAGATCACACAGTTTATTTATACATACATCAAAGTCCACATTGTCATGTAATAAATTATTGGTAATTTCATCAAATAATTGTTTTTTACCATCTAACGCATGTTGTAATACATTGGCATCGCAGGTATCCCAAATAATCTTATCATAAGTAGAATTCAAGTTTGTATCATTATAAAGAGTATTACAATTCAAAGAAAAATCAATCGGGCAATGGTCGGAAAACTCTGTAGCGTCTAGAACTTTAAAACTATCTAAGCAAGTAAATAAATTGTAATTTACTATCACATAGTCAACAACACTAGAAGCAAATGTGTTTCTAATAAGGTTATGACATGTAAAATGACCTGGCTCTAATCTACCATTAACGATAAATATACTATTTTCTTTACAAAGTGATAATAATTTGTTACCAAAAGAATTAGCCTGGTCATCGAAAGACGAGCGTGGCGGTAGTACGTCAAGCGGAACATCGTACTCCGGCATATCAACATATCGATTAAGATTAATATTCTCAATTATATCTGATCGTTGACCTACCCTTGAATTAAGATCACCTGTTAACATTATATCACCCAACTGACTATAACATCTTATATCGACAGCAAGTTGTTCATAGAAATCAAATTCAAATAAAAGAGAGTTTTCGTTCGTATAAACATTTGAATCAGTTGGTGGTATATAGCATGCACAGACAAATATATCATTATCCGTCCCAAAAAAAGTCTTTTTGAGTTTAAACCATATAATACCTTTGTTATTTAGTTTAACAAGTTCTATTCCCTTCGAATATGATTTCTTGTAATAAATAATAACCCCACCACTATTACGTTTAGCCTTTCGATTGCATTTTGGACGAGGACATGAAAAGCTTTCAAAATTCTCTAAGTTGAGATTGGTAGTTTTAGAAGACCAAGTTTCTGAAAATATTAACACATCATAAGAGTATATAAAGTTTAGAAAATCTGCATCATTTAATTTTGAAATTAAACCCTGAACATTCCAAGATAAAAAGTGAAGCTGCTTCTGTTCATTTTCCTAGCTGGGGCGTGGCTGTCCTTGACCATCCTGGCTGCCGGTGTCTCCGCGGCGCTGGTACCGGGGACCGCGCGGGGGGAGCGCCGGTGTAGGCCCTGGTGGTGGGTGGTCGTGGGTATACCGTACCCTGTCGATGTACAGGACGTCATTCGAAAGCGATGCCTGTTTACCTGCTTGGCGGGCCTGTACTAGATATGGCACAAGCTTTCTGCGGCGGTCCTGAATGACCTTGGGATATTGGTCACTGACACGGTACACACTGTCCCGAAGATATTCCCGTGCCTTGTTTTTAATGTCAATTTTATCACCGAAATAGTTAAACTTGACAACTATAGGTCGCTTTTTCCCATGTTCGAAATGACCAATGCGATGAGCGCGATCAATTTTTATTTTGCTTTTAGAGTCCTCGATTTTTAGGTCATCTTCACAAAACTGGATAATTTTGTTCAAACAATTTTCAGATTTGCGATCCTCGAACGTTTTTTCTTCTTCAAAATTGAAAAAAAGCAAATTATCGCGCATTGATCGTGACTGAAGATCTAATATATTCTCTGATAGGCTCGAGTTTTCATTATTCAGGGTTTTAATACTGTTTAATAGTTCTGTGTGGTTACGTTTGATTTCATCGCATGTTTCGCTATCAAACGCACGGCTCTGCTCAAACTCGGCTAACTTTTTGTCAGCTTCAGAAATTTTTATTTCTAGCGAGGCAACCTTGACTTCTACTAATGCTGAATAAGAGTGTCATTTGAAGAACTAGCACCCTTGCTCCGGCTTGATTCAATGGATTGCAGGCGATTTTCGGTCCGGTTGTTGCGTACATGGAATTACTTTATCAGTTTATATGTTATTCTGATAACATTATTCTTCTTTGTGTTCAAGTTCATGCTGGCTGGAATGAGGCTTATATATTTTTATTTTGTAATTATTAATGAATGTTTGGACGAAAGTGAGGTTATGGCCATACAAACTAGTTCTAGCCCACCTACCAGTAACCTCGTGTTTAAGTGAACTCAAGTTTTAGTTTGCGTCCAAAGGCGGTAATACCATCATTTATCGGTAAAGATTAGTTTTAACTTTTTTATTTTTTATAACGATTGTGAAACAAGCTATTGGAACTTATATTATTCACCCTCGTTGGCACGATGTTGTGCGAGAGTTGGTCTTGTGTTGTAGGGGAAACCGGTGTACTCGTAGAAAACCCACTTGCCCGACTTGGTGACCACAAACCAAACCCACATGCGCCCAGGCCGGGAATTGAACCCTGGTCGACTAGGTGAGAAGCGAGTGCACTAACCATTGGTAAAGCTTGACCCTGTAGTTTTTTTATTGTATTGTTGTATAAATCAACTATATAACAAAACTCGTAACTATAGAGAACTCGGGTAAATTTAGATTGACAGACAAAGATTATGTTTACCTATTTTTGAAAACAACAACAATAAACAAGCAGTAACAAACAAAAATGAAAATAAAACATCATTTGAAAATCCTTTTCCACAAAACGTTGATATTTCCTAAACATTTTTAAAGTCGCGTTCTAATGCGTTCTGTAGCAGTTTATCTTAAGTTATCCATTTACTATGAATGATCAATCATTTTTATTGTCTTAAAAATAACGGTGCTCAGCTTCCCGTAAGTGTCCATATTCATCACAATTGAACATGTATCGCTCGTATGTCTACAAAGAGAATACCGCTGAAGCTGGTGCTGACAATGCTGATTACTGCATTGCTCTCAACAGACTGAAACTGCCATTTTCATACTTTTGATGCAATTTCTACCTTTTAAAGCTCTCTTTTCCATAATGTATATCCACTTTATTCTAGAAAGCTTGTCTCATTGTGTTTGACTACTCATTTATATATATTGAGTGATAATAATTGCATATGGTGATATCACTAGCGAGTCCATAAGGCATTAAATCGTCTAAGTTTACATTTTATGTCAATTTCGGAGAAAAAAAGGGAATTGATTGAAGAATACAGGTTTGAAGGAGGGGCTAATTGTGCCCTTAAGTTATTCCCCATCTTTCGTCATTTCTTGGATCTGCCTCTGTAATGTTACTAATAGTTTCTAACCGTGGCAATTGTCTAACCTCAAATTTAATAGCAGATAAATAAGTAAATAAAAATTGTATGTTAATGAAATGTCTTCATAACAGAATATACATATCGGTGTAAGCGATTTCATTTTTTTAAATAATATATATCTCAATATATGCATATACATGTAAAGTGCAATATGCTGACCGGCGTATCGTAATTTCCTTAATAAACACATTGACTAGAGAGTTTATGCATAGCAATATTGTATCTATCATGAATGTGGCACATCTTTGTGTATATAAAGTTGATCGGTCCGTATATCAATGTATTTTAATAAAAAGTTTTTATGACGTCAACGTTACATTTCATGTTTTTGGCCGGTCCGGACCTCACCAAAAATAAAATATGGACGTCATATAATATGGACCACTGTCATAAAACTGGTGAGTGCTCCTTGCAATTTTCACAACGACATTATTTCCCAAGTAAATATTATTTGATTTGTTAAATAAAACACATCAAAGGCGCTTTAAAATCATTAAATGATAGAAAAGTGTTCGGTATTATAAAAGAATATAACACGCCACTTCGGGCCATATGGCATTATTAGGACCGGCCACTCAGCCCCCGAAGGTGCTCGGCTTTTAAAGGATAGTAATATGGAAACGTGTATCATTTCGGACTTAACATTGTTAAAAAGATTTTTGGGGAGTGCCCGTTAACCATTATGCCAAATCATATTGTCGAATTTTATTAGCGCATATTTTCAATCTTAAAAGTCAAACTAACTAGTTGTCAGTGCCAAAATTTTGTTTCCCTACTTTTCCTACAAAGAGAGGGGAGGTACGAGCGCTTAACAACACCGAAATAGGTCCAGACACATCATCTTCTTTACAGGTAATACAAACTGCGGGTCTCCGATTGTTGATATTTTGTTTGTTTTTGTAAGATATTGAGTTATATTTTGTCACCATCATTGTTATTGGCAAATCGATTGAACTGGTAGGTACACTCCGACATGTCTGTATATATTCCACTCGAAAGCTTGCCCCTAGAAATGCACTTCTCCGTTTGCCAAGTCAAAGCTTATTCACTATAATATCCACTTCGTTGTCTGCAATGTGACATATGCTGACAACGTCTTCTGGGACACTCAGTTGGGCCGTGAGCCGGTTTTGGGTGTCACAAGCTTGACCTTCTTGTACACGCAGTAATTGATCAGTTCTTCGCCGTTGGATAGTTCACATATAGTTCCTTTATAACAACGAGCTATGTGATATTTTGCTTTAGCGTTGAATTTCGATTTGCTAACGATATGATATTATAGTATACTCTGAGCCCATTACGCTGACCAGAGTCGTAAAACACGAGTTTTATCATTGACACGTCGAGATGATCCTTCTGCATAAATATGAATAGAAAACAGCGATATGAACTTCACTGGTAAGTCTTTTGTTAATGTAACTAACTGCCAACTCATCTTATATGTTAGCTTTGGTCGATGAAGAGAAATTTGCCAATAACATAAAGAATAATTGTATGTTTCAGTGTAAGATCATTATATATTCCACCGAGTGGGCAACAAAATTTATATTTCACGAGTAGCGTAGACACGAGTGAAATATTCACTTTTGATATATATTTGAAATATTTTGCTATCTTACACTGAAACAAACTATGCCTTAAATTTGAGTTTAAAGTAATTAAATTTAGCCTTTTTTCGCACATTTTGTATACGTACATAACGTCATTTCGGAAATGCTGTAACTTTTAAAACAACAACAAACAACCCAGCCATGTTAGCTAAATATACGAGAGCGTCCTAACTGTCGCATCTAAAGCCTAAATAAATATGTCCATTTCGGGTAACCCGACCCTACCTATAAAAATGCGCCGACCCTAACTATTTTTTACCGTTACTGAGAAAAAAAAAAATTCGTTAGCGAGTAGAGAGTTATGACTGGCAGATAAATGCAAATTATTCGCTTGCCGAGATATTGTAAAGCGCTCCGACGATTTAGATCGGTATTTTTTGTTATATGTGTTTTGATTGGTCGTGGCTTAACACTAAATTAATTGTTAATTAAACGTTTCTCTGTCAACATGTTTATATCAGAGGTAAGACATAAAGCAGCATGAACGATAACTGGCAGTGATATGCAGATAAAATCAAACCGTTACAAAAAAAAAAACCGTTTAATACACTTCATGAAACATATCAAGTCATTATTGAGTAATATGTCAAATATAGACAAGTCAACGATATTTTCTTCCTCTTATTTGCATGATCACTAGTGGTAATCCAAAATACACCAATATTTCCAGGTATTGTGCTCATGTTCGTTATACAAATTGCTTCGTCACCAAGCGCACACATTAGGTTTAACAAACTGGAATAATCTATGAGTTTGTATTTTTTTCTTTTTTTAACAGGGTACTAAAAATTATTTTTCTTTTTTTAGAATCTGGTTAGTATGAACAATAAATGCTTATTTCCGTAAATATTAAAGCTGCACTCTCACAGATTGAACGTTTTGACAACATTTTTATTCTTTGTCTTAGAACGAGTCATTTTTTTGCGAAAATCCATGGAAACCACTTGTATAAGACTGCTGACAAAAAAAAGATCGCAGATTTTTAAAAATTGATGTTTTATGCTTTTTTCTTAAATCGTTAGTAAAGGTTTAAGCCATAAAACATTCATTTCCGAACGGAAATATGAAAATCTACCATCTGATTTTTTGTCAGCAGTCTTATATCACTGGTTTGCAGATATTTACGCAAAAACTTGCTCTTTCCAAGACAAAAGATAAAAAAGTTGTTAAAATGGTCAATCTGTGAGGGTGCAGCTTTAAGATAACTCTGTATAAAGCATCTTTCACCACATGTTCGAATGTTCAATGCCTGACCTAAGAGGAGGTCACAAAGATGAGGACGCAATTTCCATACAGTAGGCGTTGTCCGAATCGTACCACTTTAATGTGTCTTCAAATAGCTTGTAGGAAATTGACTTCATTGAATACTTTCCATATTTAATCAGGCGCGTTAAACGCCATTTTGTTTGCCGTGAAACATTTTTCTCACTTCATGTTTGCATGAAACGAAATTACGTCCACACCCTTGAGGTCAGAAAAAGTGTGTGTTTTTTTTATAAATTATCACTGGGAACTATTCATACCGGCTGTTTAGTGGCCATCAAAACAACTTTATATGCTTGTGTTTTATAAAACATTAAAGCTATAATATGATTGTCCACTGTTAGACTTGGGATCCGAGTTTCGCAAATTCCACTGTTCATATGCCGAAAAAAAGATTTGCGTCATTGTCTTTTATAACATACTTACATATGATATCGTCAATGATATTGTTTCCTTGTTTTCCTGTACAAAGTTCAATGTTAACGTCAAATATTTTTTTTAAACAGCGCCTTTATAAAATGATTTAAATCGTCTTGTTATTATATATCTATTAAAACTATTTCTTCAGTTAACATATATCAACTTAGTGATATTTAAAAAAAAAGAGCTTTGTTGCCCTTGACCCAACTGGAACGTTAGTTTAGAGGTCGAACTGCACCATTTGCCTACTTTTCGCAAATAGGATGTATAACTGCATCACATTGTCTGTCATTCCACTTCAGGCCTCTGTTGCCATTTAATTCAGCACAGTTTCCGTCACCACTCGGCTGGGTATCAATCCAATCTGTAAGTACAGGGGCTCAGGATGAGGTAAGATGTATTGAATTTAACATGTTTGGATCGACAAAGCTAAATTGATATCATCCCAAGCATTGATTGATAGTAATACAATGTAACAATAACAATATGTTAAATTTAAGTCTAAGGTTACGCTTGTCAAAATTCGTTCAAACTTGTTATAACATTCATAAAAAGAGAGGAAAATTGTCAATTTTCCATAATCTCTATATATGACTGTCAATTAAGAATGATAAATAATCAACATTCATGAGTGAAACTATCACTTATAATAGATACAAGTAAAACAGACATCCGAGCCATCGCTCAAAATCCACAGACCCTCGACTGCCTTGTCCCTTATACATACTTGTGAAAGTAACCTCCGAGCCATTGCCCCAAATCCGGACACTCTCGACTGCCTTGTCTCTTATAATACATACCAGTAAAAGTGTCCTCCGAGCCATCGCCCAAAATCCAGACACCCTCGAATGACTTGTCACTTATAAAACATACCAATGAAAGTGACCTCCGAGCCATCGCCCCAGATCCAGACAGTCTCGACGGCCTTGTCCCTTATACATACTTGTCACATATAATACATACCAATGAAAGTGACCTCCGAGCCATCGTCCCATATCCAGACACTCTCGACGGCCCTGTCCCTTATACATACTTGTCACATATAATACATACCAGTGAAAGTGACCTCCGAGCCATCGCCCCATATCCAGACACTCTCGACGGCCCTGTCCCTTATACATACTTGTCACATATAATACATACCAGTGAAAGTGACCTCCGAGCCATCGCCCCAGATCCAGACACTATCGACTTCCTTGTCCCTTATATTACTTACCAGTGAAAGTGACCTCCGAGCCATCGCCCCAGATCCAGACACCCTCGACTTCCTTGTCCCTTATATTACATACCAGTGAAAGTGACCTCCGAGCCATCGCCCCAGATCCATACACCCTCGACTTCCTTGTCCCTTATATTACATACCAGTGAAAGTGACCTCTGAGCCATCGCCCCAGATCCAGGCACTCTCGACTTCCTTGTCCCTTATATTACATACCAGTGAAAGTGACCTCCGAGCCATCGCCCCAGATCCAGACACCCTCGACTTCCTTGTCCCTTATATTACATACCAGTGAAAGTGACCTCTGAGCCATCGCCCCAGATCCAGGCACTCTCGACTTCCTTGTCCCTTATATTACATACCAGTGAAAGTGACCTCCGAGCCATCGCCCCAGATCCAGACACCCTCGACTTCCTTGTCCCTTATATTACATACCAGTGAAAGTGACCTCCGAGCCATCGCCCCAGATCCAGACACTCTCGACTTCCTTGTCCCTTATATTACATACCAGTGAAAGTGACCTCCGAGCCATCGCCCCAGATCCAGACACCCTCGACTTCCTTGTCCCTTATATTACATACCAGTGAAAGTGACCTCCGAGCCATCGCCCCAGATCCAGACACCCTCGACTTCCTTGTCCCTTATATTACATACCAGTGAAAGTGACCTCCGAGCCATCGCCCCAGATCCAGACACCCTCGACTTCCTTGTCCCTTATATTACATACCAGTGAAAGTGACCTCCGAGCCATCGCCCCAGATCCAGACACCCTCGACTTCCTTGTCCCTTATATTACATACCAGTGAAAGTGACCTTTGAGCCATCGCCCCAGATCCAGGCACTCTCGACTTCCTTGTCCCTTATATTACATACTAGTGAAAGTGACCTCTGAGCCATCGCCCCAGATCCAGACACCCTCGACTTCCTTGTCCCTTATATTACATGCCAGTGAAAGTGACCCCTGAGCCATCGCCCCATATCCAGACACTCTCGACGGCCTTGTCCCTTATACATACTTGTCACATATAATACATATCAGTGAAAGTGACCTCTGAGCCATCGCCCCAGATCCAGACACCCTCGACTTCCTTGTCCCTTATATTACATGCCAGTGAAAGTGACCCCTGAGCCATCGCCCCATATCCAGACACTCTCGACGGCCTTGTCCCTTATACATACTTGTCACATATAATACATACCAGTGAAAGTGACCTCTGAGCCATCGCCCCAGATCCAGACACCCTCGACTCCCTTGTCTCTTATATTACATACCAGTGAAAGTGACCTCTGAGCCATCGCCCAAGATCCAGGCACTCTCGACGGCCTTGTCCCTTATATTACATACCAGTGAAAGTGACCTCCGAGCCATCGCCCCAGATCCAGACACTCTCGACTTCCTTGTCCCTTATATTACATACCAGTGAAAGTGACCTCCGAGCCATCGCCCCAGATCCAGACACTCTCGACTTCCTTGTCCCTTATATTACATACCAGTGAAAGTGACCTCTGAGCCATCGCCCCAGATCCAGGCACTCTCGACGGCCTTGTCCCTTATATTACATACCAGTGAAAGTGACCTCCGAGCCATCGCCCCAGATCCAGATACCCTCGACTTCCTTGTCCCTTATATTACATACCAGTGAAAGTGACCTCCGAGCCATCGCCCCAGATCCAGACACCCTCGACTTCCTTGTCCCTTATATTACATACCAGTGAAAGTGACCTCCGAGCCATCGCCCCAGATCCAGACACTCTCGACTTCCTTGTCCCTTATATTACATACCAGTGAAAGTGACCTCCGAGCCATCGCCCCAGATCCAGACATTCTCGACTTCCTTGTCCCTTATATTACATACCAGTGAAAGTGACCTCCGAGCCATCGCCCCAGATCCAGACACCCTCGACTGCCATGTCCGTAAAACCAATCCACCAGCGGAGAGCTGTGTAGTTCAACATTATACATTTTCATTTTCAACGAGTCAGTTACAGGTTGTTGATAATAATGTAATGAGGGAATATCAGTCATTGTTAATGGGGTTATGGATGTTGTTTTTATGATTGTCATGTTTATATACTAGTAGTTTGATTGAGGAAAATATTTTATTTTACTTAGATTGTATTGAATAACGAAAAAACAACAACAAAAACTCTTCTGGACTGATTTTATATATGTATAACGTCATCAAACACTTTTTATTCTATTGAAATACATAAACAAATAGAATAATTACAATCATGCCATATTTGTTTTGTTTTTTTGAGATATTTCTTCAAAGTGATAAACAACAAATTGAGAAAAAATCGATGGAAGTCGAACCTGCACTTAAATAAAATATCATTATATACCATGCTTTTAACAACTAAACCGGCTCCCTAGAGCTCTTGTTATATCTAATTATATAGTTCTATATTAATTATTTAATGCCTGAATTGCTCTGTTTCACCAATATCGACCCATGTAAGCAATGATTTTAAGATACTAGCTGTACCGAAATGTCTTAAGGGATTTTCATTTTGCCGAGTGTTTTCCTCCAATAAGCAAAACCGATCAAGCCAAACTGTATAATGATTTATGAATAAACAAAGAAAAGGTCACCCTCGTTATAAGTATTTGAGAAACGATGGCTAGTATCTGTTTTGCTTACTTAAAAAAACAGCAAAAAAAGAACGTACAGTTTTCGAACTCACAGTGACAGGCGAAAGTACCTCGAGCCTCAGAAAATTCGAGCCAAGCAGGATTGTTAACATTCAGTTTAAAGAAATCGGTCCTTTACATCTAGTTCGAGCCAAATAGGAATTCGAGCCAAGCGAGCTCGAGCTAACGGGGTTCGACTGTCTTTTGTATGCAATATTTCCCTTACGTGTCCTTTGACGAGCCTTGTCTTTGATGAATGTGCTTTCTGTAGCGTCATTGATATAGACAAGATGACTGTTGCTGGTTTTACAAAAGCTCTGAAAAAGTTGCCATGCTCAGCACATCAATTTATATTGGCATTTATTTATCAACTATTACGTATTTGACGAGATACAGAGACAATTACGGTACCAATACCAGACAATTGAAGACAATATATGCCAGAACTCGCTCAATATCGACCAAACTCGGCCAATATCAACACAACTCGGCTAATATGAGTTTCCTCCGTTTTGATTGGCTACAAAACTCGCCTTATATAGAATTTAAGTAATGGACCATTTTCTCGCCTAATATGAGAAATATGCTGGAAATATTTTTTTTAATTTATTTTGTTTTCCGTTTTCCTACTGCTTTGAAAATTATGTGCTTCGTATAAACCTATTTGGAACACTTGAACCTATTGAATGATTGAACCATTTTGTACGGTTTGATATTACGATTGTATTTTACCCGTTGGTGGATTTTACGACTATTGTGATTTTGTACACCGACAAAATGGACGACGAAGGTGAAACATTTGACCTATTGGCAAACGATTTACGAAATTGAGACGAAAAGACATAATTCCTTACAATGAACAGTGCTTTATTCATAAGTATGTGCAATGCCACTTTAAGGATGCACGTCAAAATCAGCAAAGTCAAGTCTAGAAAAGCAGACACCAGAATAAATAAGGGATAAATACGGCTTCAATGTGAACTAAAGGTACGTTATAAAGATGTTTTTAACCAAAATGGTAATAGTTAATTAATAAAATACTAGGTGATTTTATATTCTCGGCTTAGGCAAATACAGCTAACCTCGGACAAATAACTAGGCCAACATGAAATCACCCAATTAATAACATTTTAGTGTGTGCGAACGGTGTTGCGGATCTGTGGTACCACTCTTGATTGTCAATCAAGGGATCGCAGGTTAGAATACCCGCCACACAACTAATAACATTTTAATCGCTAAACACTAGTGTTCGTTAAAGAACCAGGGTAGCTCTAACCAGATAAAGATTCTGTCTGTGCTCCAAACACCTAATAAAACTAACAATTTTATCGGAGCACTCTCCGAATTGGCCTTGCGCAAGAGCGTGCGAGTATAAATTAACGTACACATCCTATATAACAGACGTTTAAAGTCTGAGTTTTGAAGACTCAAATCATAATAATATTTGTCGTAGCTTAAAGTGACACACGTACTCCAAATCAATAAATACATATGTATTACAAATATAATTATTTTTGACTGATAGACCTTTAACTACTAACTAAATAACACATTTATGGGAAATATTGAATACTGATAACAGGATTGTAGCGGTGTATTTAATAGCTGAAAACGCAAAAAACTGATTGGTGAATGCTTAAAGATTTACTGTGATCTACTTTCGTCTCATAAGGTAGAAATTATGTGTTTCATGTACATTTTTTTCAAATTAAACTCGGTATCATTCATAAGAACCATTTTTTACCTACATTTATACTTTTTTTCTTTAACGACAGACTAGTTAATTTCAAAATAATGCTTAGGAAAAACATTCCACGTTTACTAATGTTTTGTTTTATTGTAAATAAAAATGATCTGAACACAAAATAACATAATATAACAGACACAGTTGCATGACACGAGACAGCTGTTAAATATATACCAAAATACACATAAATCGGCAAGATATATACCTCAGCATCTGCAAACGTAAGAGGTGTACTTCCAAACAAGTAACAGGAGCCCTCGTTATACAGCCACCCAAATGGACAATCTGTAATATAAAACATTCTGCTCAAAATTATAGTAAATAATATAAGTATCTATCATGTGTGTCCGGTACGGATAGAAAAATCCGACCCGAGGGCACGCGCGTAAGCCGGAAACAAGGAATGGCCGAGTTACCGGCCACGCAGCGTGCCCGAGGGTCGGGATTGTCGATCCGGACCGGAAACACATGATAAATAATTTTTCTTGCATATATAAAATTATCTATTTGTGGAAAAAATGACGTAGAAAACACACTTTTGTACATTTCACCAAAAAGCGCGTGCGACGTTGTTTACTGACGTACAATAAATGCAGTTTTTTTAAATCACTATTGACGTCAAATACTTCCTCTCAAAATCGCGTTTTTACGATTATTTATTTTCAATTTTAATCAAAAGTTTTGCATACTTACATATTTGATTGCGCTTTATTGAAATGGCATGATTGACTTTAAATTTCATAAACCATACAATAAAAGAAATCAGAAGTGACGCGTTGTTGCATTGGGGGTGTAAGACGGGTTTTCCCGCACTGATCACATGACCGGAAACACACGTCTGATATGCAAGAATTTACCATCCACAGCACGAACCGCATGCTTTAGCAAGTCAAGTCAACACATTTATTCACTCAAATTCATGCACAACATAAAAAAATTGAGGTAATTGATAAAGACAATACATTTCAGAGGCTCAAATTGAGGATTCAAAGACATAACATACATTCAAATAAATCAAATATTTAAAGACCAGATAGTCCCGTTTAACAGGATAAATATTGCACATGGATCATTGGATTCAAGCAGTGTTTACGAAACTTTATGAGTTATAAAATGGGTTAAGTACAATGGGAGAGTCAACTAATATATATGCAGAAAGTCTACGATAAATAAGATCAGTAATGTTTAACGAAGTTGTTTAAGAATAACAGATACCATTTTACACATGTTCAAAAATTCCTTTTTATTAGTTGTGTTTACCAACTGTTCAAGCTTATATATGTTTGGATGTCTGTTAAAATATGGTTATATATACTGCTTACGCTCGTTATCAAAAATGTTACACTCTAATAAAGAATGGAATTCATCCCCTATTTTGTTACATGTTTGGCATTTCCTTTCATTGACTGGTGTTCTATTCCAATTGCCCGTTTCTATTGGTAGTCTGTGGTTTCTTGTTCTAAACTTGATAAGTGGATATAATAATGATAGCAGCAATCTGATCTTAAATAACATGATTATTTATCTAACCAATAACACTTTGTGTAAAGTTCTACAATTTAAAGCTGCACTCTCACAGATTGGTCGATTTGACAACTTGTTTTATTTTATTGTCTCAGAATCAGCCCATTTTGGCATAAATGCTACATAGAGTTATATAAGATAAATCACAATAGAGCAACTGCCGAAAATTTTCTTTTGCTTAATGAGTTAGTAACGCATTCAGTCATAAAACATCAATGTTATAAAACTGACTGTTGATATACCACCTTTGTAAAAAAAAAAAAAAAAAAAAATTTGGTATATGTCCATTTATGTCACACTAAAACACGCATTAGAATATAAAGTGTTCGGTTTTGACTTTTCGAATATATAACTATCAGTAATAATTTCATTTTTGAACATATGTATGCAACAATGTATATGAACAATCCTGGATACTCTCTATAAATCATGATTATGAAAAACGACAACAATTAACAAAAACTTAAGGTGGATAAATGTGATCAAATTGATCTGTAAATGCAACGTTGTACATCAATAGGATGCTTGAACTATCCAACAAGAACAAATAAATACGCTAAAAAACCGTGGTGCAATATTGTCTGTCTTCATCTTTGACCTGGACAAGTTCGGGGTTATTGGCGCTGTCCGATCTAAGGCAGTAATCTCATTTTGCATTGAAAACACTATTCTTACGCTAGTGTGGTGTTTGTATGCTGCTGTGTTTCGTTCTCTGTGTATACCACGTGATAAACTACGTCAGTAATGCAAGTTCGGAAGACATTATTTTGCTTCGAATGGTGACTAAAACCAGGAAAAAAGATAATGACTAAAAACAAAGATTTTTTCTCTCACCATTTTTAACAAAACAAGGAGAGTTTATGCCGCATGAAGAGCCTCGTCTTCGTTATATTACCACCGTTGTTGTATTGGTTTCAACAGTATTTATTCATATGATGTTAATATATCAGCATATAACAAGTATATAAGGAGAAGGATACAGAGGTAGCTTAGAGCTAATATTAAAACTTCTATCGGAGTTTGATTAGTATCCTCAAACACGTAAGTCTTCATTTGAAGCAAAATATTGCCTTCCGACCTAACATTGATGACGTAATTGATCACGCGGTATACACACACTGCTGTTGTGCTCTTGCCTTGTGACTCTGAATAGGGTTAATGTTTAAATGTTGGACTTCAGAAATTGACCCTGTATTTTTCATTATTATACGGATTGTGATAACAGTGGGGTAGCTTATTACTGAATACATTGTAAACCGGTTTTCGGCACCCAATCTCTTATGTTGCAGGTAACAAAATTATTTAAAGTGACACTCTTATTCAAGATCAATATATACACATGTATAACAAACATAAATTTTGACTGATCACTAACTACTTCCTAAATAATGCATTTATGGAAAATATTAATTACTGATATCAAGATTGAAATCGTGTATTAAATAGCTGAAAACGCAAAAGTATTAAATGATTAGTGAGTGCTAAAAGATTTACTGCGATCTACTATCGTCTCATAATGAAGAAATACTGCGTTTTTTGTACCTATTTTAAATCAAACTCGGTATCCGTCATAAACACCATTGTTTTCGACATTAATAATCCTATTTGGTAAGTTAAAACAATTATACTAATTGTGGTAAATCTTATCTGGGAGTTAAAGTGCATCTTTAATAAACCGTGAGAATAAGAACTAGGTCATATAGTAAATATGACGATATAGTTTCCTTTGACTTACGATTTGTAGTAACCCATTTCTTTGTGTTGTGTTTAATTACAAACACATGAAAAATGGACATGCTGCAAGAATGAATTGTTAAAGTAATGCGTGATTTAATACCTCGCAGGCAAATCAAAGGTTCTGGACTCCATGCTCCGTTCGTTCCACAAGTAAAAGTGATGGCTGTCTGTCCTTCTGCAACGTATCCTTCCTTACACCGCATCTTTACCTTAGCTCCGATTGCGTTCACGTTACCGAGGATGATAGTGTTATTCGCAATTGATAAAGGGGAACATTCTGAAAAACAACCCACTGTTTATCTACAGAACAGTGTAGAATGTTTGAAGGAAACCTTCTTGGTAATTTTGGCATTTGTTCAAATTATTTAATCTTTGAAAAGTAAACACCAACTAAATGTTAAACATATTCAAGCGATGTGAAGTTTAAAATATGAATAGGGTTTATCATTCAATGGATTAGAGCACTTGTATATTTATTCGATTTCTTCAAATGCAATTTAACACAACATTCGTTCTAACAAGAGGTCAACTAGACACACATGAAAGAAGGAGCAATTAATTGACCTACGGCCCTGTGCCATTAAACAGGGTTTATGATTTAACTTATGACTACTGAGCTTGTTTCTGTAGTTTTCACATAAATATTGAAAAAGGATAGATATATGGTGAGTGCACCAAAATAATAATATCAATTATGTTTTCTCTCACGTCTAATGAATATTTAAATACCTTTGATGCAAAACAGTTTTACGATATCCATTGACAACACTTACCCTTAACTTCACACTCGTTTGTCTGAATATTGCATACAGAGCCTGGCTTACACGAGTGTGTGCCGCACTCTACAGGGTCCTACAAAGTAAAAGAGTTAGTGTGTTAAAAGGAGTAGGTTCTTATTTTGCTTAAGCGACCTTTTAGACTGATTGAGCCGCACAAATTTATAAGAACTAAATGCACCATTATTATGCAAAGGTGTAGCAAAACGCTACATTATCATTTCCCATGGAAACATTGCATGTTCGGGTTGTACCAAGTAAGAACAAACTATTGTGTTTTCTATACTCCAAACATTATTTCGAGGGTAACATACTACTTTTATTGGTAAAGTAACTGTATTATTATCATCATAATGTTATTGATGAGTGTCCACCAAGTGAAAAGAATATCGATATTATTTTGTCTATAAATTATCACGATTGAAATTTATATAAATTCATTCAAAAGAAATGTTTGTATCAGTAGGTAACGATTTTTTTTCGATTTTTTATCCAGTAAGCATCGGAATATCTTTAAAAGTCTACGTTGTCGATAATGTTTTGCGAAACATGGTTATAAAAGAGACAAAGACCTAAGCCAGCAGAGGGTTTATCAGTCATGAGCTTCACATCACAATTGTCTTATACGCTTTGCGGACTAAGTGCTCATTTTGAGTAACAGTTGAACATATGTTCAGAATCCACCTAATGGAAGCAGTCATTACAGCTGCTGAACACAGGTGATCACAATGTGGAGAATGTCCGATGTTGAGATAACCTTCTGATAACCAATTAAGATATTGCAAATTTGAGATCATATCAAGTGACATAATGACTTTGACTTAAGGAGACAGTATTAAATTAATGTATTAAAAAGTTTTTTTACAGCATCAAAACATAAATATATTCTGGTAAAACTAATGTGTTTACATGTATGCGTTGTGCAAGGTGTAGATCCATAACTATTGGTGATAAAGATGTTGTTGTTATCAGGCGTTAAACCTGGTCTCGCATAATAGTTTAGCATGACAGTTTATTTTAAATGCAAAGGTTTTTAAATATACTTCAAACATTTTGACTATTCATGTTGCCAATCAAGATTACTTTCCTAACTGCTTGCCAAAAAATATAACTCACTTCAAAACGATACTTACTAAAATGATTTAAATAAGGTATAAGTAATTTCGCTGGTTAATTTTTGGTATTCGTGGTTAACAAACAAATTACATCGTTGGTTTTCGGATCGATTTAGAAGATACAATAACAACAAAAATAGTTCAATTTAAATTTGATTATTAATGGAAAGGTTAAACTCCGAAAGTTCGTCAAATTGCTACTTTGTAATAAGTTTTCGAGTTGGCTGAGTGCGAACGCCAAACAAGTGAATATATATGATCTTGCAACAAACAACTCTATTGTGAACATTTTATAAATAGTTGAACAGGTTTTTATCCAAAAGTACCAATTGTTTTTATAAGGTTACTTAAAAGTTTATTACAATTCATTTTAAAATAAAGCAGAATACCTCTGATGCTGTTTTTATCCAGTATAGAAGACCCCTTTCGTTGGTCGAAACGACTTCAGGAAAAGGCTCTAGGTCCAGTTGGCATAGGTTGTAAAATCTGTGGTAATTTACGGCCGTGCAAGATGCGCGAAGTTTACATTCATCTACACATCCAATAAAACTAACATGTTCCACCCAAGCTGTTTGATTCGAGATATTAATTGTTCCATGAAATTTCATCCTCCCAGGTTCATTTATTGTTAAAACTTGTCCATTAATTAAACCATAGATATGTAGCAATTGTATATGAAAAATTGCACACAAACAATTAGTGCTCATTTTCTTAATTCTCATATATGTGTATAACAAACTCTTTCCTTAAGTTTTCGCTTGGTGTTCTGAACAAAGTTTATGTTTATTTCTCGTTTGCAGAAATTTTAAAGCTTTTATGCCAACCATTCAATAATTCATCGTTCACTCCAGCGTCACTGATGGTAATTACTTGTTCAAGAGGTAATAGAGTTGCACCAGGTGTACGTGACCAATGAAGTTGAACAATTGAATGCTCATTTTCAATAAAATGATATGTTTATAACAAACGCTTTATGTGAATATGCCAACACTGAAGCCCTATTTGTGTCCCTCTCAAGTACAGGTACTTCAACAATTGTTAAAGTCAACCTTTTAATAATTGATCGTAAATTGATCGTCGTTTGTGTACCATGCTTTTAAACTGAGAGAAGGTAAATTAAATGAGTTAAAAGTTTTTTCAAGAGACATCTGTATAGAATCAATATAATCAATTTGCTAATATGACATTAAACAGCTTAATTTATACGTTTCCATTATATGTTATGACTTTCTTTATTGCTATGTATAAATTGATGCTTTTACCTTCACCTAATGTATTTGCAGTAGGATTCAATATGATATCATATACACAACCTGTGTATTCATAAATGATATGTATTCGTCATAAAAATATCGCTTTGTATATGGCCAATGGTGACCATGCGTATTGCCAATAAACTTTAGTGACTTTTTATGTCCATGTCTAAAACAGGCTTATTACTACATGTATCTTAAATAAACCTAGCATT
Organism: Mya arenaria; assembly: GCF_026914265.1. Lineage (NCBI taxonomy): Eukaryota > Metazoa > Mollusca > Bivalvia > Myida > Myidae > Mya > Mya arenaria. The sequence continues at coordinate 8,517,555 of NC_069128.1, read as the reverse complement.
CCTTATATATTTTGAATATTTTTGCCTTGGATGATTTTGCACGTTGAAAGTTGTACCCACCTTCAAATACATTGAAATAATACAGAAATACACACTTGTTGTGAATAAAATGATAAACCGGAATACTCACTTAATTATCGTTTTCCGTAAAAATGTTCAGCTTATAATGTTTGATATTGACAACAGTTTTGTTGGTGACATGTAGAGGCCTTACTTTATTGAAGAAATTAAGTTTAGCAAGCTTTTTAAAGTACCGTTATGGTTAATTATATAACAAGACACCTGCATAGAATTTACATACAATTAGTCAGCACTATAAAGAGAACATGCTTTGAGTTAAATGTTATGCTTCGGTAAACATGTTTGTTTGAAACGTCTACTTATTTAAAACAATAAGAAGCACGTGTTGCACAAAACCGGTACTGTACTAGTATAAAGGATAAAACATAAGCTGATTCCGTCTCATTTTAATCAAAACCATATAAACCGAAGTAAAACATTACGCAATGGGACGTTGACCAGGAATGACGTTAGTAAAAGATAATGCCCGTGCACGTACTGCTAGAGCACACAGGATGTCCTGCAAAGGAGCAACGTCGCCTGGCCATTCAAATCTCCATAGTTTTTGCCAATTGAAAACATGGGCGACAACCTGTTGCATGAAGAATGGAACATAATTCCACTACAAACAGTAAGAAAAATGATCGCAAGCATACTAAGAACTCCAACGCGGTACGCGCTGTTTACGGAGATCATTGATGTTGATATTAACTATGCTGTGATGTTTTTATCGGGATACCTTTTTAATTACCAGCTGGTGTTGTTGCTAAACTTGTTTCAAGTAAAATAGTTACGTCTTAGCATTTTATGTGATTATAATTGCCAACCTTTACAGAGACTGAGTTTTAAAGTCTTTACCTGAACTCCGCCTGGCCATGTCGACGACCTTAGTTCAATAAGGTTTTATAACATTGCTCGGGGTTTATATGACTGCTGGGGTTGTCCCTGTATATTCAATTTTATTATTAATTACGCATTTTGAAAACTTTACAAGCACAGTAATTGTGAAGTACAGTCGGCAAATTAAAAAGATCAATTGTAAACAAGCACCTTTTGCTCTTTTGTTTAAATGTCTGAATACCAGCTGAACCCTAAACGCATAATGCAGGTAATAGAGATAATACTAAAATACTACGTTGCATCTTTGCTATTATTGTATTTAAAAGGGCGTTGTCAGGCGATGTTCACATCGGGTCATTGAGAACTTAAAATTAATGTATACAATTTTATTATAAGCTTGCTTAAGGCGTGATTGGACACACTTGGGACAAATATAGTATTAAGGTCTTAAAGGGTTTACTTCAAGTGACCACTCCACGGCGGTCACTTATACATTTATTAGTTTTACATTTATTGATAACAATTATAAAACGTTTATGATATATATTTTATATAGATTTGTCTTGTTATGTGTGAATCTCTTTGTTGGGTGCTTGTGAGGTCTTGGTCATTGTAGATTAAAATAATTTAACTTGACCTCGTGACTGCTTGGCTTTTTTCTTTTGCTTTTATTAGTCTACATATAGTTTGAAATGTGAGTTTGGTTTGTGGTCACCAAGTCGAATAAGTTGGTTTTCTCCGGGTACTTCGGTTTCCCCCAAAACACAAGACCACACTCTCGCGCAACATCGTGCCAACGAGAGTGATTAATATAAGCTGCAATAGCTTGGTTCACAATCGTTGTAAAGTTAAATAAGTTTAAACTAGTTTGAAATGATTATTTGCTTGTACTAGAACACAAGTGTGGCATACAAAAACAGATCCTGATGACACCTAAACTGAATTGGTATATTAAGAATTGTAAGTATAATCATAAGTAGTAGTTGGAAATGAATGAAGCATAAATCTTCGAAACAAAAGAGCATATCAACATTTAAACACAAAACATAGCTCATATGATGTCAAAAATATTTATTTCAAAATAATGTATTGAAATTTTCACTGTATGAAATGCATATACTTCATACCGGAATATCTGAATCATTAAATATTAAGTGTCAGAACCACATAATTACTGACGTATTTCCATTTCATCAAGCATCATTCAACTGTATCGGGTTCTTATGAAAGTTCTTCGCCATATTAGCTTAAATGTGCTATTTAATTATCAAACCATTAGTCTACAAACAAAGATATAAAGCCACTCAATCAATACAATTTGTAACAAAGTGTAGTTAAGAGCCGAACTACTGCATTCAATTATTTAAAGGTTTTCAGCTTGGTAAAGGAGAATATTTCAAATTAACTAAATAAATCCCTTTTTAAGTACATGTCTTAAACTGTTTCAAATGGGTAAGATCATGCGTAGTTGATGATGTGTTCAACGTCTTCTTGCTGATATGTTAAAAGCTGCACTCTCACAGATTTACCATTTTAACAACTTTTTTTATTTTTTGTCTTGGGACGAGCCAATTTTTGCGAAAACCCATGACATTCATTTATATAAGACTGCTGACCAAACATTAGATCGCAGATTTTTATATTTAAGTTCAAGAATTGATGTTTTATTCATTCTTCTTAGACCGTTAGTAACGTAAGAGGTTTAATATTGTTTTATTGCGCGATTAAGTTCAAATGTTCCAAACAGATTAATCTCGGAAGTAAGTTTTTTCTCGAATCGTTGATATCCGCTTGAAATATGCACCGCTTGTCAGGTTTTGGTGACATTTCTTGAATTAGTCGTTCCGCTCGCTTATTCTCATGCTGACATCGATGGTACTGAAAGAACGTCTATATCTCCCTTTCCTTAGATTGCAGCATCCCAACAAACATACCTATGGACTCATGAGCTTGTTCACATTTTTATGTCATTATTACGTTTACGTTGTCGGCTACATACTCATTCAATTGGTCGAACATTGTTTTATCGATATCATTAGGTAACTTGTTGACTTCCTCCCTAAGTGACTTAATCCCATTTCGGAATTTTTTCGGCATCTTCAAACTCCTGTCGGTGTTTCTTTTCATAAAGCTTCACACCGTCAAGCGTTGCTTGTATTTCTACTATCCTATCAGACAATTCTTTTTTCTCCGCCCTCTTCTGAATTCCTTTCGAAATCAAATGTATGTAACGAATAGCACCCCACGTTCTGAACAGAATATTTTATTACCACTTATGTGCCGTGGAATGATTTGTTGTCGGATTTGTCCACAAAATCAATCACCTGAAAACAACTCCTTTTTCATATCATACCATTTTTGTATATTTGTATAAACAGTGACAAATTTGGTGTGTCTCCCCCATCAAACTGCATATGAAGTTTGCCATTGTATCATAAGTTACAGTTTTTGATAGAGATGTGCAATTACATCGATAAACCGATATATTACGATACGGAACAGAATTAATACGTATCGACATGTAAATTGTTGAATTGTTGAAGGGAATAAACACCAGATGGTCACAAAGTTGACAAATAAAGTATTTTAGTATCTGCTCAAAGCAGACCTAAAATTGTAAAATAAGACAATAAACGCACCAATATTGTCACTGTCTCCGCTGAGTTCCCCAGTTTAAAAAAGAGCGCATAATGTTTTCCCAGATTTAATATAGCGCAGTGTTTGCAAACACATTGTTAGTCATGTGATCGTCCCACACACTAGACTCTCAAAAAGCGTTTTAGCAACTTGCTGTCATTTTCAGCATTTTCAGCAGTTTTGACTTCCAAAAGTTTCCATCGATCAATTTCATCACCGATGATATTCTGTCGGGCTCCTTGTCTACGGTGTTTTGCAGCAGTTTTCCGCTTTTGTCCTTTTGTGAAGCCATGAAGTGTCTATATTTAGCATATGAACGTTATGTTTACACTTACTGGGACTTAAGGGGTGGACATATCCTGTAAATTTTGATTTGGAAAATGACGCAAAAACAGCAGACAACACATTAGTCGCAAGCGATGTGATACATCAGTAAGTAAGATGCAATGCGTTATACACAACGAAATTAATTTTATGTAAAGTTTTGACAATTTCCTCTTGTCTTTGCATTTGAATCATCTGGTGTCTGGTACCTTTAAAGTTTCATTAAATATCGTTGTCTTCAAAGTTGATAAAAACATATTTGAATAACGTCACGTTTTTTATTTATCGTCGCATGACATGCATGGTGGCAGTGATGCCTGTATGGCAAAGTAAATATACATTGAGTAGACTGGTAAAATGATAAGTTATGTAAACATCTATAAAAGTCATCGACAGGTTCTTCTTGCATGGGACGCTACAAAACAGCACTAAGACAGTTTTGCAACCTCTCTTAACTATTAAAATGCAAATAACTTATGTGTTCAACTCTAAATCATTAATCACACAAACAAGACAAACAAATGAGTTTACCTGTGGCTGATGGTTACACAAACGCTGCAGCAGAACTCTTGGTGGTCTTCACAGAGCGTTTCAAGCACTTTACCATGCGCCGCGCAATTTTTGGGGTCTCCACCACATTGAGCGACATCCTGCCGATCGAGCACCGTATGCTCTTGCAATATCTTAGCATGTAACTTCAAGCAGTTATCACAGAAGTATTTCTTACAGTCCTTACATAAATGGTGAGTTTCGTTGTTGTAATTATCTGCCTTGCACGGTGTGCAGGAAAATCGTGGATCAAATCCGATCTCTTCAAGATTGTTGATGATGAGAAATCAGAAGTCATGTCAGTTAAATTTAAATGATATACATTTTACCGACGTTCTGTTAACTAGAGCTACATATTTCCTCTTCATAGGCCATGCAACACTGTAATTTAATAGAGCTACGATTTGAGTTTTGCTTCATATAACCGCATATTATTTGAATATCATAAAAGAAAATTAAGAATAATATATCACGCATTCTACTTCTACTACTACTACTACTACTACTACTACTACTACTACTACTACTACTACTACCGCTGCTGCTGCTACTACTTCTGCTGCTGCTGCTGCCGCTGCTGCTGCCGCCGCCGCCGCCGCCACTACTACTTCCGCTGCTTCAGCTGCTACTACTTCTGCTGCTGCTGCTGCCGCCGCCGCCGCCACTACTACTGCTGCTGTAGCTGCTACTACTTCTGCTGCTGCTGCTGCCGCCGCCACCACTACTACTGCTGTTGCAGCTGCTACTACTTCTGCTGCTGCTGCTGCCGCCGCCGCCGCCACTACTACCGCTGCTGCAGCTGCTACTACTTCTGCTGCTGCTGCCGCCGCTGCCGCCGCCACTACTACTGCTACTGCTGCTACAGCTACTACTTCTTCTACTACTACAATATACATCTCAAATCATAATAAAATTATAATATGCTACTTTTTTGTGTTAGTATACTTTGTTTTATCTTATTGAGAGTTTTGGGAGTTTTAAAGGACAATGTCTGGTATAAATCTCGTTAAACGATATTTTATTCAGTAAAATCAGGGCCAAGTTTGGCTCAATGAAATAAGCTTATTACGCTGAATAATATTTGAGACAACAAGAGTGACTTTGTTTACTTTTATTTTCATCTTAACAGATACATTTCGATTTGTAAAAATAAGGGATCGAATTTATTTTTCGAATATGAAGAAGGAACCATTTAAACCTCTCCTTAATATCAGATTAAGGAAGCTTGGACACTCATTGGTTAAAATCAATAATCAATAACACAAACAAGCTTCTATAGTCCGTAAGGATAGATACATATACTTGCAGGTCTCCGTACCGTGCCAATCACTTCAATATATGAAAGATATGGAATATTTTTTTTTTTTTTTATACAGGTTCATAAACCACATAGCCCGTGAGATAAACAAAATACACGAACATTTACAAATGACATAGCAAGTGGAGCATGTAAGGACAGTTGTATGTTTAAATTTTACGGAAGTTTTCACAGGTAACGAAGGACATAATTAGAGACAACGTAATACTTAAAGGTGTAAGTTCACATCATATACGGAGAATTTGCTCATATACATATAAATACATACAGTGCCAACATAGTGCAACATAGAAATCCGAGAAAAGTGAGCTTTTTTTTCACATTATACATAACACTTTTCAAAGCCAAAATATAAATCTACAATATCACAAATCAACAGCAAACGTGGATGAATAGAGAGCTCGTAAACCTTATTTTAGTTTAACTGTTATCGTTACAAGAATATACATGTACATTTTCAATTTATTTTAAATTCCTGTCCACAAAATGTCGACTTTTAATAAATCATTTTAACATCGTGCACTCAAGTGTTCCGTAACAGTTATCATAATAATTCAAATCACCGTAAACAAATAATAAGTAATACACTAAAGGAAACAGTTGGATCAGTTTTTTAGCTCGAAGACGGTGTATTCATGTTATATATTCTATAGAAGCATATTCTGACTTACCTCATATGCAAATGAGCATATGTCAGCTTTGGCTGTAGTTAAAATCAATAAGAAATGTCACCCATTAACAATATACATTACAAATGCTATGAAAAAATGCATTTATTGCATAATTTAATTAAGAAACGAATTGCGGGCCTGAGGGTAATTACTAAAATACTTCATTTCAATTAAGAAATTCTTTCAGTTATCATTTCTTACCCATTTTGTAAATTGAACGACCCGACTGTAACACTTTTAAAAAAAAATCGGGACCTGCTGGCACAATACAAACAATAACAAGATCAACATTTTTCATGCATATTGTTATGCAATGAATTGCGATCCGAACATATCCGAAGATGTTGCGTTCATCGATTGATAAACGCAATTGCCGAAAGGCATTTCCATTAAGGAATGGAAGTTGAGGTTTAAATATCATTCATTGAGCTTAATGCTAACATGTGATAATTACACAAACCAATCCTTTTTTAGTATATTCTACACGATAAATAGTGTGCATTATAACGAGCATGAATTTAGAAGAAGAAGGTATCCAAGGAAATATAACACACAATATATATTTGAAATAGGCCAATATCACACGTTATCAAACTCATAGAATACAATGGCTTAAGTATACATTATACTAATAGCGAACATGTAAACTATAAACAAGTATGTTTGTATCAAATAAATGAGCATGTGATGAAGAAAACCGCAAACTTAACGGAGACAGCAATTAAAAAATATATGTGCATTTTAACAATCAAACTTTCAATTAAGGTAGTCCAAGTTTCCAAGTTTATTTAACATCACTCATGTCATAAATACATGACAAAAAGAGCATGAGTACATATACAATACAACATAATGAGGCATTACAAAATATATAGGACATAATAATACAGATTTTCTAAATATGAATATTTTTATGTTATTGAAATTTTAATATCAAATAAACTATAAGTCTACTCTTTCCGACACACACAAAATTGCAGTTTCAATATCCTGTTTCCAAACTACACAATTACACTTTCATTTTACAATTTGGCACCAAAAAAGAGAATCGACAGACAACCTACTGTAGAAGTGAAAACCAAAAATGTGAACAAATACATGAAGAAACGATCCAGAATAAGAGCAACCTCCTTCCATGAGTAAAAGTTTTCCTCCTTGTTTTCTTCCTCATCCTCGGTCAGCGCCACCTTGGGGCTTGGTGAGTTAATCTCTTTGCTGTCATCGTCATCCTTATCCAGACCGACCCAAGCAATTCGTGTGTCAGAGCCATTTGATGATTTCACTTTTGATCTTTTGCAACATGATTCTCCTGTAATAAAATAGTGTTTATACATGTACGGTTACAGAGTAGAAATTATTTGTCCTTTGCAATCAGCCATCGAATATAGCGGATATGAATCTTTAATTGTTTTTCCCAACTAGGTTAAGGTGTTAAGCCGCCATAGAGGGGACTTAAGACAGCCGCCACTCGAGGAATAGACTCGACCAGATTATACATTTAAGTATTTTGCAATAGTGATTTGACAGTTCCAAAGCCAAATATATATGCGAAAAGCTACAGAAACAAGCTCAGCAGCAAAACGTTTAAACACAAATCCGGTTTAATGGCACTGAGTAAACGCCAAAGACATAGAACATAAAAGCAAAACCTCTTAATAATGTTAATTAACTAGACCGAAACAATATAGTGAGCTTAAATTGTTTCTGTTGAAAGGGACTTACACACCATCGTACCAATGGGTACACAGCCAAGATTTGCATATACGCCTAGGCGGACCCCGAAATGAGTGATTACTAGATGAATATGTCTGATCCAGGGGCAAGGGTAAATACGCCAAACACCCTGAGCGAATACGATATCAGATGGACATATAAAAGTTAATGGTTGCTGCAAATTTTAATTTGTCCTTTAAATTAAGAAGGTTACTTCATGAGCACTGTTCTCTTTAACTGTATCGACTATTAACTTTATGTTTGTCTTCTCACGACCAATTCATACTTATGTTACTGTTTATAGTAAATACACTATGCTTTAAAACAAATAGCTTGTTTTAGACCGTCCTTTCATTTTTACCGTATAATTGGATTAAGACCGACACCGGCGAAATATTTATGTGAAAAACTACAGAAACAAGCTCAGTAGCCAAAAGTTTAACCATAAACTCCGTTTATTGGCACAGGGTTAACGCCCAAGACATAGAACACATACACAAAAAAACACAAACAAGAAACATGGAACAACAGCACAAAACTCCACAAACAACACAGTGCATATAAAATATATAAATGAATAGGTATGTTTATCAAGGATTGCTAGGTACGCCTTGAAACGGTCAGTTAAATGTAAATTTACTGGGGGTTTAAACCAGTTAACGTGCACAGACACCACTCTTATCCCAACAATCATGAATAAAGTAAAAACGTAAAAGGTAAAGCTTAATAAAGTATGCATTAACTTGAGGAAACTCAATAATAAAACAAATAATAATAAACTAATATGTAAACCCTAAGTACTTCAATGATTAGAGATCCCAACTCTATCAATTTTCTCTAGATGGGCGAATGATCTAACGTACCCACCTTACATAGCACCGTTTAAATGAATCGCTACCATCTTTGTATCCATTTATCCTTTTAAAAATATTTAATTGAGAGAACAATGTGGCTATTGGACTTGAAGTGTGAAAATTAAAGTAATAGTCAAAGAAAGTAACCATACATATAACTAATTACATACGTTACTGTTTTGTGTCAAACGTTTATAACGGAGTCAGCAAGTGCAAAAAATAAATTTTCAAGCATATTTTTTTTCAGATTTTTAAAAATACTAATTTTATATTAAATATGAAAGGTCTTTTAAAGTATAACAGATGTTGAACACTTAATTTATTTGATTGCATTTATTTATTTGGCATTTCGAAATTCTGCAGCAAACATAACGAAAAATTAGCTTTTACATTGATGTGAAGAAATTGGTATAATTCTGACGTTAGTATTATTAAAGGAAACTAGGTACAAGCATTACACATTAAGCATTAAGTGAAGTTAGGTGTTGTTTAATAATATATATTCTCAAAAAGCAATAAAAACGTTTTGAAACCGGTTTACCTTTCCAGCCCGTAATTTTAACCAAGAATAATTTTGTGAATTTCTGCAGCCAATCAGGAGGCGCCTCATCATCGTCATGGTTGAAGTACATATCAAGGACGACAATGGTGAAGATCACCGAGAGAGTGCTAAACATTAGGATAAGCGTGAGGTACGTGGCTGAAAATTGTTTGCATTAGAATTAGTGTAAATAGGACAGAAAAATTACTATCGATAATCGGTTTATGAAACCGATCAATGATCGATTATTAATCGATTTAATCATCATTTAATTATGTTTGGTCCTTATAGTTTAGGCATTAATATACAGTACATGCACCTCTTTTAAAATTCCCTTACAATATTGTTTGTATATTTCTTTGTATAAATTACATTACTTATTTAGAACGCAACTATCCATTACTAGTGTTTACAAGTTACTATTATAGAACATGAGACCACTCTATTGTTGTCTTACATTTCGTATACATGTGTAAAATAAATACAAATAAAGATATCAATTTCTTTTTAATTATTAGTCAGTAACAAGAACAACAAGCAGTTGAATTTTCTATATGTTAAGCAAGAACATATCCTTTTAGAAAACTGAGAAAACTAAATTCTTACATGGTAAGAAGTAAACGGTTACATTATTAAAAAAATCACTTTCAAACCACAAACATGAGAAGTTGAAAACTAATCCTTTAGCAGTTAAATTACAAATACATTTTGTAATAAGGTACAGTTGCGACATACTCACTTGAAAAGAATATTACTAGATAACTTAACATAGGAACACTTTAACATTTCAACATCAACTAGCATTAACCAGAAAAAGAAAATTAGTCCGGTAGCGGTTTTGTCCCTTGTTTCTATAATCGATTGTTCAAATTTCACTATCGATTGTCGCCGACGCAGGCCTTTCTGATCAATTGCCGATTATAATCGATAATCGGCACAACACTAATCAAAATTATATAATATAATAACAATTAATATAACAGTGTTGTGTATGATGACAACACGTATTTTTAATAGCATATTGAGGAGTGAATGCGAAAAGGTTCAAAGTTACATTAAATATAGAAGTAAGAAGAATAAAGCTTACACCTCTCGATATGATCCTAATAATAGAATATATCAAATAAATCATCCTTAATTTTATCGCAAGTTCATGACTCCGATAAACAGTATGACATAAATCAGTTGTTGTATAACTAAGACGACGTTTAGTCATTTTGCAATGTATAATTTGTTTACTGCCCACAACCAAGATGTATCCTTCTTCGTTAAATAATTAAGAACAAATAGCTGTAAAAAGCATATAATTTATATTCAAAAATAGCAAGACACACTTACACAAAATGCTGGCTCTTATTGACGTCTGTGGAATATTATCTGTTATCAATGACAGGTACACAGCGTAGGCCAACAACACTGTGAAAGTAAAGGTTAACATTGATTATTAGTATGCCATTGAACGTTAAACATTTAAACATGTTCGACAATTTAAAAACAACATTTAAACATGCTGCAGTATTGTTTCATGTACAAATTTCCTTTGCCATTATGCTAAAAAGTTTTATATCCCTTTATCAACCTTGTACGATTATGTGGAAAGAACTTCAGGACAACGATACAATATTAATTACAGGAACAAGTCCAGGAGTCGAAAAACAAATATGGAACGAGTAGTTTTTTTGCGTAAAAATCTGAAAACCAGTAATAAAAGACTGATGACAAAAGATAAGTTCGCAGATTTTCATATTTCCTCTCCAAAATTGATGTTAAATGCATTTTTCTTAAACCGTTAGTAACGGTTTAAGCCATAAAACATTAAATATAGAAAGGAAATATGCGATCTTTCATCGCTAGTTTGCAGATATTTACGCAAATATTTGCTAATTTCAAAACAAACAAAAAAAGCTGGAAAAACGGTAAATCTGTGAGAGTGCAGCTTTAAGAGGTCAAATGACCGCAAGAACTTTATAATTACACCATATCATTATTGGTTAATATTTGGTTATACTCGTATTTGGTCCTTTTGCTCAGAAAAGTTATTCAAGATGCCAGATATTTGTCGATTCGCAATTGTACTGATATGATCAATTATCGTTTGAAATTGATTTACTAAATTGTATAATTATATTGACTTATCTTAAATAATCCAAAAATAGTATGTAACTGATGAAATTATGCTCTTAAAAAATATCGAATATTATCAACATCGGGACATAATTTGACATCTAATTTGCATCTCAATGTATGTGGGTGCTCTTTTTTGTTGTTATATATTTATATTTGTGACAATGCAAACTACGTTGACTGATTTCATTTTATACAATCAAACCCCGTTGGCTCGAACTTAAAGGGACTTGCAAAAATACATCGAGCCTAAAACAAATCGAGCCAAGCGGAAATTCCTGCATTCAGCATAAAGAAATCGGTCCTTAACAACCAGTTCGAGCCAATGAGGAATTCGAGCCAAGCGAACTCGAGGCAACTGGGTTCGACTGTATTGTTTATGTATTGTTGAGTTTGTGCAATGACAAGTCGGGAATAAACTGAAACTTATATATGCATACTAACATGGAAACAACATGGAAGAGCAGGGACGCCTTATAGTTTCGGATAGCGCAGTTTTTAGCACATGTGTTTCTTACCACGGTGACCCGAGCTCTATTCCCGGCATGGGGCCGCGTGAAACTTTGATTTATGGTCACCAAGCTAGAGAAGCTGGTCTGCTCAAAATAATAGACATAAATAATGATAGATAATAAAATATAAAAGCAAATACTGGGGTTACTACCTTTTAATAATTAGTGTAAAAATCGTTTAAAGTTGCACTTTCACAGATTTACCACTTTTACAACTTTTTTATTTTTTGTCTTGGAAAGAGCAATATTTTGCGTAGATACCTGCAACCTAATGATATAAGACTGGTGACAAAAGATCAGATCGCAGATTTTCATATTTCCACTTGAAAATTAATGTTTTATGGCTTAAACCGTTACTTACGGTTTATATCACTGAATTCCATGGATTTTCGCAAAAATTTGCGCATTTGAAGAAAATGTTTTTTAAAAAAGTTGTCAAAACCTTCAATCTGTGAGAGTGCAGCCTTAACCTTACCTGTCAATGACATGCCAACTCGCTCCCCCGACTCAGGTGGCAATTTGAACACGAACACAATCAGGCAGGACATGAGAATCACGGGAAAGATCGTGTTCATGATGTGGTATAGAGGTCTCCTCTTAAACTTCAATGTAAAGTATAATCTGAAAAAGAAAACGCACTGGTTCGTTTGATACCAAAACTATCAGAAAAAAACTGTTGTTAGAGAGGCCTTCACAGTAAAGGTTAAACTGAGAAAGATATATAAGTGTTTAAAAACAAATTATACCAATGAGAACATGATAATAACAGGAATACTCATGTTCAAAATATGTTCGAGAATTCGTCTCTATAGTTTCATATGCAGTGGAATCGTTAAATGAAACGGTCGTTGAAATAGTTGAATGTTTCGCTCAATACAAACTCAGTCTTTCTCATTAATACAAAAAAATGACTTAAATGTATGAATCCGACATATTCTTATTAAACAGTTGGTTTATCTAATCAAAACAAACCGACCTAGCGTGTGTAAGAGACCCACTCAGACTGACACTAATTAAACAATTGGTCTTTCTCATCAATTCAAACTCACCAATTGTAAGTGTTAGATTCGGACATTAACTTAAACAACTGAGTTGTTCCATCAATTCAGACTCTTTTATCTAAGACTCGAACCTTCACTTATTAAACATCTAGTTCGTCTCATCAAAACAAACAAGACGGTTGGTTTTGTAATCACAATCTGATGTATTCCCTGCACATCGTCATAATATGGTGAACATTTGTGGCATTTTTGTTTCAAATTATTCAAGAGGTTCAAGAGATATGTAGCGGACACGAAATGTAGTCATATAACCTTTCACCTCTATTTTTGACCTATATATATGAATATATGATCTTGGCCTTGACCCGAGCTTGTTGTGACGCGAAATGAAGTAATAATACCTTTGACACCTAACTTTTACCTAGACTTGTACCGAGCGCTCTGCATATATGAGCTTGACCCGAGCTGGTTGTGGCATGAAATAAAGTAATAAAACCTTTGACCCCTTACTTTGACCTACACCTTGTACCGAGCGCTCTTCGTATCGTATCAGTATTGTGAACATCGGACACTAAATATAGAACTATAAGTCATATAACCTTTGATCTTTAAATGTGATCTGACCTTGACCCGAGCTGAATGTGGCACGAAATAAAGGCATATAACCTTGACCTCTAAGTGTGACCTAGAATTGAGTGATCTGCACATCGTATCAATGTTGTAAATATCGGACACAAAATATAGAAATAAAAGTCATATGACCTTTGATCTCTAAATGTGATCTTGACCTTGAGCTGAGCTGGTTGTATAATCCACTCCCCACATCGTCTCAATATGGTAAACATTTGTAGCAAGTTCTTTCAAAATCCTTTTTGCGGTTCAGGATATGATGAGATGACACTTAATGTAGTGAAATGGCTTATGACCTCTAAGTAAGTCCTAGACCTCGAACCGAGCTGGTTGTAACATGTGCTCTGGACATCGTCTCAATAAAGTCAGCATCGGACACAAAATAGTCATATGAACTTTGACCTCTAAAAGTGCCATTGACCGTACACTGAGCTAGTTGAAAAATGCACTCAGCATATTGTCTTAATATGGTTATAAGTTAACGACAAAAGCATCCCCATAAGCGTAAGTGACAACCCCTTTCTGTTAACGGTAAAGTTAATTTTAATTTTAACGTTGACAGCATAACATTTAACGATGATAGTTTACGTTAAATCCTTCACGAGAGTTTTAAACAAGCGGGCCATAGGGTAATTGGTCCGTCTCATCGATACAAAGTCACAAATAAATGATAGGTCTGTATCATAAATGCAAAGACATCTATCGTAGGTGAAGGCATCGGACATATATTAATATACGCTTGATCTTACTAAAATAGCAATACTTATGTGAAAAACTGCAGAAACAAGCTCAGTAGCCAAAAGGTTAAACATAAACCCGGTTTAAAGGCACTGGGTAAACACCAAAGACATAGGACGCAAAAAACAAACAATCATAAACAAGAAATTTCAATCACTAGCTTCGAAATTAGGAATCAGACCAACACGACAAAGATAGTTCATGTTTCCAATCAAAACAATCTTACCTATCGTAGTCACCGTCTGAACCTGACCTTGAGGTGGAAGTCGAGCTGTTTGACGTCTCTATCAACTCCCATTCACCATTTTCCTAAATAAAGTGTTGGCAGTCAAAAATGTATTGTGGAATATTAAACTATATAATAATTATAAGAATCACACAATAAAGGAAACGTTTATCGTATTCAAGAAATATGACATCAACATGTATCATACAAAACTATCTAAATGAAAAAGGATGAACCCATTCTCATAAATATTCGAACGAAATTGACTTATTGAATGAATATATGAAACGAGAATTACATTAAGGGATTGTCACGTCTCGAGAATGGTTTACTTTTCAAAATAAGCCCTTCCCTGTCTTGCACTCCTCATCTTATACAAATTGATCAGGAAACCACTTACACTGAAGTTGTCCATTATGAATGGTTCGTCGTTAAATGACAGAGTTATCTCTCTTGCCGTATACGCCCATGTTGTTAGAATAAGGCTAAAAAAGGTAAATATAATTGAAGTTCAGGTAAGTGATGTTCAAAATTGGATAGTATACGCCCATGTTGTTAGAAAAAGGCTAAAAATGGTAAACATAATTGAAGTTTAGGTGATGTTCAAAATCGGTTTTAGTTTAAAGATGCATTCTTACTCCCAAATAAGATTTACCACAATTAATACAATTGTTTAAACATACCAAAAAGGATAAATAAATGTCAATAACTATGGTTCTTATGAAGAATACCGAGTTAAATTTGAAAGAAAGGTGCAGAAAACACAGTGTTTCTACCCTATGCGCCTATAGTAAATCACTGTAAATATTTTAGCATTCACCAATCATTTTATTATTTTGCGTTTTCAGCTATGAAATTCATGGTTACAATCTTGTAATCAGAAATTAATATTTTTCATAAATGCATAATTTAGTAAGTAGTTAAAGGTTTATAACTCCAACTTAAGGTGTGTTATACATGTGTATGTATTGATTTTAAATATTAGTGTAAGAGGCAACGCTCACATCATCCAATGCAATAACACAGCCTAAAATTAGCTGTGTGAAGTTAGCTAAACATACGACATTGGACATTGGACATTCAAAATCGAATGTTGTGCTGGCACGACATTGGACATTGGACATTCAAAATCGAATGTTGTGCTGGCACGACATTGGACATTGGACATTCAAAATCGAATGTTGTGCTGGCACGACATTGGACATTGGACATTCAAAATCGAATGTCGTGCTAGCACGACATTGGACATTGGACATTCAAAATCGAATGTTGTGCTGGCACGACATTGGACATTGGACATTCAAAAGTGAAAGTCGTGCTAGCACGACATTGGACATTGGACATTCAAAATCGAATGTTGTGCTGGCACGACATTGGACATTCAAAATCGAATGTTGTGCTGGCACGACATTGGACATTGGACATTCAAAATCGAATGTTGTGCTGGCACGACATTGGACATTGGACATTCAAAAGTGAAAGTCGTGCTAGCACGACATTGGACATTGGACATTCAAAATCGAATGTTGTGCTGGCACGACATTGGACATTGGACATTCAAAAACGATTGTCGTGCCGGCGCGACATTGGACATTGGACATTCAAAATCGAATGCTGTGCTGGCACGACATTGGACATTGGACATTCAAAAGTGAAAGTCCTGCTAGCACGACATTGGACATTGGACATTCAAAATCGAATGTTGTGCTGGCACGACATTGGACATTGGACATTCAAAATCGAATGTCGTGCTAGCACGACATTGGACATTGGACATTCAAAATCGAATGTTGTGCTGGCACGACATTGGACATTGGACATTCAAAATCGAATGTTGTGCTGGCACGACATTGGACATTGGACATTCAAAAGTGAAAGTCGTGCTAGCACGACATTGGACATTGGACATTCAAAATCGAATGTTGTGCTGGCACGACATTGGACATTGGACATTTAAAATCGAATGTTGTGCTGGCACGACATTGGACATTGGACATTCAAAAGTGAATGTTGTGCTGGCACGACATTGGACATTGGACATTCAAAATCGAATGTTGTGCTGGCACGACATTGGACATTGGATATTCAAAATCGAATGTCGTGCTAGCACGACATTGGACATTGGACATTCAAAATCGAATGTTGTGCTGGCACGACATTGGACATTGGACATTCAAATGTTCCTGGTTGTCATAGATATTCGCGCAGTGATTCAGATTATGTTAATAGTCAAATCGTTCTTTAAATAGTTCTGGATGCAGCAAAGTGAAGGCAATAAAAAAGAGTTCCATACGGGTACTTGTTTATCTTTGCCCGTTGGGAAGATAAGAATTTCACGCATGGACAAATGTTTGAATCTACTTTTCTGAGGTGGCAGAAATATATATATCCGAAATCTTGGACTGGTGATAAGGCTGCAATTCTAATTTGTCCATTCAAATTATTGTGTTAAATAACGACATTCAACTTGGCTTTTATTTTTTAAAATATGGTTTATAATAACGTATATCTGTCTATTCATAGTGACCAAATATTATTTAGGCATCCAATGGAAGTGGTAAATATTAAGAGAAAAAATATAATGAAACGACAACCAGTATACAAATAATAATTGTTGGACAAAGGTCATTTTTACTCATTAATTATCTGTCAGGAGTACCCTTTAAAATAATACCAAAATTATATGGGATCCCAATGCATCAAAATGTAGCATTATCGCCAATGGTTTATGCATTGACAAATTTAGCTGTGTGTGTATGTTGCCTTAAGTCACATCCATGTCCGACAATATTATACATTTGAGGTACCTAACACATATTTAACAAAGAAACTTGTATTTGAAAGTCCGCAACATTGTTATTGAGAGTTGTATTAAAACAATCCTTTCGATTGATATACATACATATTTCCATGTAAATGCAGACACATTCATTAATGTAATATAATTATTCTAAAGCTCTGTAGATAAACACATACTGAAGTGCACATTTGTTGGGTTTATATAATTATTTGCGCTTTGTTTCCTTTCAACCCTTTCAACCATTGTCAGTTCTGCCCAAGATGTCATTTCCAATGGCGCTGGTGTCACATTTTACATGTATAAATTGTATATTCTGTAAAACCTATAAGAACTTATGTCGTATGTGATGAAGACGTCATTTGGAATTCTTTAATGTCGATGCGATTGATTATAAAACGCTTTGTTTAATTCTGTCGACTTATCAAAAAGGTTTATCGAACACAATTATTTCATATAAACTTTACCAAATGAAGACGACGTAGCATGTTCGACTAACTGAGTCGATAAAAAACAAGTCGACAGGCAGGAATAGGTTACTTTATCGACTCATTGACAATATTTTTTTGTGTTTACGTAAAACCAGATAAAAAAGATGTACGGACGATTACATTTATACTTGTAGGAATCATCAATGCATGTCTATATTTTCCATATGTCATTATATACTGTGGATATAATTATCTTCACTTCCTTTTTAAATGGTACTAGATGTGTAGCAGTGGTGTGTAAACAATTGAGCTTATTAAAAATATGCCATTTTGAAAGCATTATCACTGTTTGTCTACATATAATCCACGACCATTCATAAGTATATTCATTTGAATCTTTCTCTGCATATGTGACATCCTATATTATCTGAATCATGCTTAAGTTTCAAATATTGCGATGGAATCGTCATGACAATGCTCTCTTGGTGTTAATAAATTTTATAATGGTTCATTGCTTTGTGATCTCTGACCCTTTTCAAATAATTTCAAGACAATATCTCAAACAAACAAAAAATCCGAATAATGCATGCAATCAAAATTAATTTAAAGTCGGTAAAAAAAAAACATTCATTCATAAAACATGTCATACATTGATTTAAATGTGCTAACTGCTAGCACGACTTTCACTTTTGAATGTCCAATGTCCAATGTCGTGCTGGCACAACATTCGATTTTGAATGTCCAATGTCCAATGTCGTGCCAGCACAACATTCGATTTTGAATGTCCAATGTCCAATGTCGTGCTAGCACGACTTTCACGTTTGAATGTCCAATGTCCAATGTCGTGCCAGCACAACATTCGATTTTGAATGTCAAATGTCCAATGTCGTGCTAGCACGACTTTCACTTTTGAATGTCCAATGTCCAATGTCGTGCTAGCACGACATTCGATTTTGAATGTCCAATGTCCAATGTCGTGCCAGCACAACATTCGATTTTGAATGTCCAATGTCCAATGCCGTGCTAGAACGACTTTCACTTTTGAATGTCCAATGCTAATGTCGTGCCAGCACAACATTCGATTTTGAATGTCCAATGTCCAATGTCGTGCTAGCACGACTTTCACTTTTGAATGTCCAATGTCCAATGTCGTGCCAGCACAACATTCGATTTTGAATGTCCAATGTCCAATGTCGTGCCAGCACAACATTCGATTTTGAATGTCCAATGTCGTGCTAGCACGACTTTCACTTTTGAATGTCCAATGTCCAATGTCGTGCCAGCACAACATTCGATTTTGAATGTCCAATGTCCAATGTCGTGCTAGCACGACTTTCGCTTTTGAATGTCCAATGTCCAATGTCGTGCCAGCACAACATTCGATTTTGAATGTCCAATGTCCAATGTCGTATGTTTAGCTAACTTCACACAGCTCCTAAAATTATATCAGTGTAACGCTAAAACCTACAGAACGATAGCATTTTCCATTAAAGAGTTTAAAAAAAATATGTTTTAATGGTGTGCTTGTTTAAGATGATCAGATTTTAATTTTGATTCCATACATTTGCAGTAACAACAGCATGTTGCTATGTGGTATTATTTTCCCCGGTATTTAAAATGCACGCATTGTCTAAAACGTAAAAAATATAATATACCATACTGACGTTTTATCTTATTATGTTTTACGCGCGCACCACTGCTAAGCATTTTCAAATCATAATAAAATACTAAAAGTATTGTATTTCTCATGTTCAAATGGTGTGAAATGACAATTTATTCAAAACCCCAAAATAATAGCCCTTAAAATAGTCAATATAAAGATATGATATCGTTGTTATTACTTCATAAATCAATGAGAACAAATGCTGTTATAGTGGAGCACAAGTTCTAACAACAATTTGTATCCCTCACCGCTAAGGTGTGGAAAAACAATTATTTTGAAAGAAGTACCTGCATGTCTGCGTATCAAGTGGGTAGTATTTGATATCCGCCTCGCAACTTGTCTCGAACACACCACCCGGTTCCCATCGCGCTAAACCAAGCTTATTGACTCGGATCAGAGTGTTCGCGTCGCTGAACACTTCAAGGTCATTCACACTGAAGAGCGACATATTTAAGAATTTAATTAATCCGAAAATGAATAAATGGAATATCGAAAAAAGTAACAACAATTAACATATATGATCATGTACATTTTTCATCCTCGGTTCGTATCAATAAATCGTCCATGATATATCCATCATAGAGGGAAAAGAGTGTACTTTAAAGACATAATTTATTTTATGTTTTTGTGTTCTTTTTTACAGACATACAGTCATTTATTCACATTGTTTCAAAGACAGACACATCATACAGGTTACAGGTACATAATAGATAAATCAACAAATCAGTGCACTGCAACTAGTGTTATAAGAGACGACTTTCTATTGGCTAGTATGCATATTCAGTCAATTTTCAACAATTATGACCATCGCGGTCACTCCAGACCGGGTCGTATCGTAGCCAAGTCGAAGAAGTCCGTAAAAAGGATTTAAAAACAATCTCGGTAATTATGTTATTATTATGAATGAAAAATATATCTAGCTTTCCTATTTGGTGTATTATTGAATGAAGCGATCATATCAGTAGTTCCGTACTCATGTCATAGTATTTAACTTACTTACTGGGTTTTCATGATCATAGTATCTGACTCGAGGTCTTTGAATTTTGCAAAAAATAGGTAAGAGCGCCGTTGACAATGTTGAACCTACCCTAAATTGCTATCAATAATATAAGCAACGCTCGGGTCGGAATGAACCTATCTTACACTCTCGGCCATTGGTGTGTTGGTGGGAAGTGTTTTCCGGAGTTAAATCAATGCTACCTTCCACACTGAACTGAATATGGACATGAATAAGTGTTGTGTTTTATGTGACAGTTACAGTTAAGAACTACAGTCGAACCCGATGGCTCGAACTCGCTTGGCTCGAATTACTTTTTGGCTCGAAGTAGATGTAATGGACCGATTACTTTAAACTGAAGGTAATTAATCCCGCTTCGCTCGATTTTCGTGGCTCGAAGTATTTGCGCCGGTCCCTGGGAGTTCGAGCCAACGAGGTTCGACTGTACTAGCAATAGTGTGTGACACAACATATTAGCAAGCACTCAACGCACACGTTTGGTACATTCAAAATTAAAAAAAAGTATCGTCACTGCAAAGATATGATCAAAACGAACCCATTTTCGATGATGATTTTTGGTGTCCATATTTTTGCTTCATTGGCGAAAATCGACATAACGTTCCCATACGTACTTTCACTGTCCGTCCATGAAAGCCGATTATCATTCCAAACCTATGCGTTCACGAAAAAGAAAGAAAAAAATAAATATTTAACATCTTCATAATTATGTGGATCAATATTGATGATTTATTAAAATGTGTAAACAATTTATTATATATTTTACAAACCGAAATACACATTTTTAAGTAACAATTAAAACAGTACATTTGATTGTTTTCTAACTTTTGACTGTATAAATCGGCTTTCAATGCATGTAATATAACACGTAAATAGCTAGTTATGTATTTATTATTGTAAGTGTTCACTTAGAACACAGCAAGAAAAACGACACAAACTATGCAAGGCTAGACAGAGAAATCAGTGTAAAAAGGTTTTCCTGTAAGCGAAAACTTGTCTATAAGATACAAAATTGCACTGAAAAAAAACAAGAACACAAATCACGTAATTTTGCACACCAAATGCTGCAAATATGATACAAGAAATATCAAAAGAATACAAGTTCACATTGGCGCGATATAAAAAAGGTTTAGGTCTAGAAATTAAAGATAAATAATTGCTTTCGAATGAAATGTGAAAAAACACGATATATAAAAACAGCAATCAGGAAAACAAATATGTGTGTATACTACGTGATAAATTGCGTCATAAATGCTACGTCGGAAGGCAATATTTTGAGATGAAAAAATACTTTAAAAAAAGATTACTTCACTATTTCTTCACCATTTTAAATGAAACACAGCGCAGTCTAAGCCGCTTATGGAGCCCTGCCTTTGGTTAGTTACCAGAGTTTGATTGAGGGTTTAGTTTTCTAAAACACTTCAACAAACCTTTTCTCAATACGGCCGTCTGACGGAGCACTGTCAAAACATTATTTTTGAAAACAGGTTTGTCGAAGTGTTTGATGAAACTAATGACCTTATCAAATTTCGGTAATAAAATAAATGCGGGGCTCTTTAAGCGGCGTACACTGTCCTTTGTTTTATTTAAAATGGTGTTGTAAAAAAAAGTTATCTTTGATTTAAGTCTTTATTTTAAGCAAAATGTTGCCTTCCGACGTAGCTTTTATGACGTAATTTATCACGTGGTATTGATCCATACTGATAAAAGATAAGGAAATGCTCTGTAGCTAAGAAAACCAATAGTACATAAATAGCATACCCCCCTTAGTATTTTACCATTTCACGATAACTTCTTTTTTGCAGACAAAAAGTATTTTTCGGTTGTGAACAAAAATCAGACGTTGTTATAACATTGATTGAGCATTCAAGACACGGCCGCTTGTCTAACCACGACTTTAGATTAACCAAAACACATATTATTGTTTTGTGTTAATGAATGCTTTGATAAGATTTACCTTTTGCGTTTTATCTCTAAGACTGTTGGGATAAGAGTGAGGTTTGTGCAGGTTTGTGCAGTTAAACTGGTTTAAACCCCCAGTAAATTTACATTTTACTGACCGTTCCAAGGCGGTACCTAACAATCCTAGATAAACATACCGAGTTTTTTTATACATAGTATGTATGCACTGTGCTGCTTGTGGAGTTTTGTGCTGTTCTTTCATCTTTCTCGTTTGTGATTTTATGTTCTATGTCTTTACCCAGTGCCATTTAACCGGGTTTATGTTTAAACATTTTGTTATTGAGCTTGTTTCTGTAGCGTTTCGCATAAATATTGTAAAATAACAGTAACATACTTTTAAACAAAGGCCCATCATGTTATATCGCTTAAAGGGACTGTACACCAGATTGGCACCAAAAATAGTTTTTTTCTGTAACGAATTTCAGGACAATTATCTAATAGAATGTGTAACGCTTTGATATCATTATTGTAAATAAAAGTACCAACATGTAAAAAGAAAATCTGTCGGAGACCGGGTTCGAAGCCGTGTCGACAAAATTGCAGGCCAGCGTCGTATCCAGTGAGCTATGAAGGCTTACTCTAATTAGGTGACATAATTAAGCTATACACCTACCTTGGTGATATCACGTGATAACACCGACTAGCCAATCACGCAGGAGGAATGAATTCTTGCTGGTAGACATATCCAGTAATCTTTTTTAATGGAAAAATACGAAATAACTGTTAAACTTGAATAAATTGTAAACTATGTGGTACTTCGGTTAGTAAGTTTTAATGCATTGTACACATCGATGGCAAGTTTATGTCAGTTTTCGACAATTTTCTTTTTTCTCGCTTTTTTATCATACGAAGTACAGTCCCTTTAAGTAAGGCAGCTGTCGCCGATAAATATTGCTATTCCGTAGAAATTATAATTACTCACTTGTTCAAATCGAGTTTTATAAGACTGGACGAATGTACGTTTCACAAGGGACAATATATATAATCCCTCACTTATTTCGAATGCACTAAAGAGTATCAACCATAATAACAATTGTGATAAGGGAGATCCAAAAATTATAAATATTTTACCTTGCTTTGTTTGGTTTATAGATTTACTTAAATATATGATTTCCATTCAGAAAAGTAATAAAACAATGGGATATTTAAATATTAACTCACTCCCGTTATTTATTTTTTTTATTCAAATACAGTAGTTCGTATTTTTATAGAAATAGGAAATTTTCGATTGATAAACTAAGACACAAGCAGGTAAAGATCACGAATATCGTCAATATTTATTGTAAGTATATCATTTGTTTTAAAGTGTTCTCAACAATTTCAATTGAGGATGTTACAACAGATAATCTTATATAAGTAATTACTTACAATTTTAAAGAATGCGGAAGTGGAAAGGGTCTGTGACTTGATGTCCTGAAAGTATTATTAAAGGAACTTTAATAAATGGAATCTACTGTATGATGTCTAATTTCGTAAATAATAATAATAATATTAGTATGATATTAATCAAACGAGTTCTAGATAATGGTTCAATGTGTATATACTATCGGAAGAAAAACAGTGTACTTAATTGTAATCCCAAACAGTAACATTTTCCCAATTAAATAATTAATTAACACTTTATGAGCACAATAAAACGATGGCATACCAAAATAACAAAGACGACGACAATACTATTACAATACATCGACGACTTCATTTCATTAAAAATGAGTTAAGTTAAAACTATTGACAAATGATAATAATCATTAACATACCAAAGAATTGACGGTGATCACGTTCATAGACACGAACACCTCGACCGTTTCAGTGGGTCTCTGTAGAATCTCATAGTCTGTAAACAAAGTTGTACGTAACTCAGTCTCTAGGTCCGTACTGTATGCGTTGATAGCCCCCGCAACACTTTGGTTCGTAGCACTAAGGGCCTCGTCCGCAGCACTTTGGGCCTCGTTCGCAGAACTTTGGGCCTCGTCCGCAGCACTTTGGGCCGCGTCCGCATCACTTTGGTTCACAGCACTTTGGGCCGCGTCCGCAACACTTAGGGCCGCGTCCGCAGCACTTTGGGCCGCAGCAATTTGGGCCGCCGCAAGTATTATCCCTGCGAAATGTAATGGCATGTTTGAAGGTAACTGTAATAAATTATTATATATTACGTTAGTTTTATTACATTGGGCATTTGCTCGCTTGCCCTACTGCGTTCATACAGAATAAATGCAAAAATTGTGATCAATACTTATATTTACGTTTACAAAAATATTCATTGCGATTAAAATAGGCAATATCGTCTGCATTTGAGTATTGCTTCTTTAAGAAGTGTAACCGACAACATACGTTTGTTTAAAAGGATAAATGATTTTTGTAAAGTCGTATATCATTTGTTAAATAACGTAACGCTAACCCAATCGTAGCGGAATGCTAAAATAAACGTCGTAACTCCTTGCCTGTTATGCAATATAAACTTCAAATTTCACTCGTGCAATGGACTAGACATAAATATACAATGATGACATTCATTTATATGTATACATTGAAGGGACTGTACATCAGATTGGCACCAATTTTTTTATTTCTGTAATGAATCTCAGGACAATTCTTTAATAGAATGTGTTACGCTTTAATATCATAATTGTAAAAAAGTACCAAAATGTAAAGGAAAAACTATGTCGGAGATCGGGTTCGAACCCGTGTCGCCAAAATTGCAGTCGGACGCTGTATCCACTGAGCTACGAAGGATTACTCTAAAGGAGTGGTATATTTCAACTATATACCTAACTTGGTAATATCACGTGATAACATCGACTAGCAGCCAATCACGCATAAGGAATGAATTCTACTAGGTAGACATACCCAGTAATTTTTTTTTAAATGGAAACAATCGAAATAACTGCTAAACTTAAATAATTTGTAAACTATGTGGTACTTACTATGTTAGTAAGTTTCAATGCATTGTAACCATAAATAACAAGTTTATGTCAGTTTTCGACAATTTTCTTTTTTTTCTTGCAAATTGATCATCTGGTGCACAGTTGCTTTAAATATTTAATACGCAGGAAGATAATAACACAGGACGGAGGGTTGTAAGATTTGATTACCAAGCTTTGGTCGTTTTCCAATTCTGTTAACAAGGTAGGATTATGTTTTAAGCCTTAAATAGCGTTAAGCATCTTAAATTTGAAAAATACTTATGTGTCAATTGTTCATATAATGAATTTAGATATAATCGCAATAAGTAGACACGAGGTTGACCTGCCTTGTAAAATAGTTTGCTCATAGGAAAATTATAACACATTTGTTTTCGGTTATACCATTAATTCAACTTTGTTTTGGTTTGTTTCGACTAGAGGATCACTGTGACTATCTAAATATGATTATCAATGTTGTATGCAAGTTACAAATATTTAAAGATGCACTCTTACTCCCAATTAAGATTTACCACAATTAATACTTTTGTATTAGTAATCCAAAACGGAGGAATAAATGTCGAAAACAATGGTTCTTATGAAGGATAATTAGTTTAATTTGAAAGAAATGAGCATAAAAAACACGGTATTTCTATCTTATGAGACTATAGTAGACCGCAGTAAATCTTTTAGCATTCACCAATCATTGAATATTTTTGCGCTTTTTGCTATTACATAACTCGTACACGGTTATTATCTTGTAATTAGTAATTAGTATTTTCCATAAAAGCATAATTTAGTAAGTAGTGAAAGAGTGTTCACTCAAAAATGATGTTCGTTATACAAGTGTATGTATTTTTCTTCAATAAAAGTGTCAGTGTAAATACGTGTTCTAGTATACTGAATAGTGATCTCCAATAATTCCAACGTGTAAAACAAGTAAGCATAATCAATTAACTCGACTGTGCTGTTCTTATGGCATTTGGTCTTCAACTATTTGCAGAGTTCACGTTGGGGAAAATCCTGATGAAAAAAGCGATAATCGAATAGTGGTAAATTGCCGTTTAAAAGTTGTAGCAAATTTGGCACACAAATAACATCAGTTATTCCTTTTTGCCTTCTGACGTAGCATATATGACGTAATTTATCACGTGGTATACACACACTGTATAAGTATGGATAAAATACCGAGCAAGGATAGACTAATTCCATGAAGTATGCCAATATGTAACAGATGGGAAAAGAAAACTAAAAATTACAGATACAAATATAAAAAAACAATCAATGAATTGCCTAAGTATTACCAAAGGTAGATAAGATACAATATGGCACATCCCGATTTTTTAAAAAGAATATTGCAATTATAATAAATTAACAAATATATATATATCTTACCTATTGTAGTGAATAATGTCCTCATCCTCAAATTTGGCATTTTTGGGCAGTATATCACTCTGCCAACTGGTATCACTGTGTTGAACTTTTATTATGGAAAATCCATTGATACCACAGTATTTGATAAACGTTTACTTTATCTATAAACTTAAAACTTTCGAAGAAGACTCCGACTCATCTTCGTTTTTAACGACGCCCTTGCAGTTATACTGGTTAATTTAATGTTTTTACTTCAATGCCACCATTGAACATAAATATATTTTAAAGTCGTCAGAGCGGCAAAACTTTTTAATGGGTTTGATCTCTCGCCGTTGATCGTGTGTCCAAAACTTTTTAAGGTGATAATCTAATAATCCATTAATAAATCCAATAGTCCACATAGGGCAAACATACGTCATTCGTCACAAGATTCTTAAGTTCATATCTAAATTATGCACTGTTACTCCGGATTATCACAATAAATACAAACGTTTTAATAGTCCAAAAAGTTGAATTAACGTTGAAAACAATTTTTATGGTTCTTATGAAGGACACCGAGATTTATTTAAGAAATGTGCGTATTTCTACATTATGAGACGATAGTAGATTACAGTAAATCTTTAAGCATTCACTAATCATTTATTATTTTTGCTTTTTCAGCAATTTAATACACGGTTACAATCTTGTTATCAGTAATGAAAATTTTCCATAAATGCATTATTTACTAAGTAATTAAAAGTTTATCAGTCAAAATGTATGCATTTTATACAGGTGTATGTATTGATTTTGAATATAAGAGTCACTTGAATTATATTGTGAAAATGCTACAAGTAATTATTTGATGGTAACATTGGTGTAAATTTTGAAATTGACATTCGTCAACACAAACACATGTCTAAAAACATACATTTTGAGTGATAAACCTTTACCTACTTCCTAAATAATGCATTTATAGAGAATATCAATTACTGATAACAAAATTGTAAGCGTGTTTTAAAGCTGCACTCTCACAGATTGAACGTTTTGACAACTTTTTATTTTTTGTCTTGGAACGAGCCAATTTTTGCGAAATTCCATGGAATTTAGTTATATAAGACTGCTGACGAAATATTAGATCGCAGATTTTTATACACTTAGCAACATGTGTGCGCGGGAACTGCTTTTGGAGTACCAAAGCTTAAAAGTTAACAAAACAAAACCTGATATGTCCACAGATTTATTTCATGTAATTTTGAAAGATGACATTTAACCTGCACGGCTAATGTTAATAGCGGGAGACGCGGTGGTTGAAAACCTGTCCTCCCTATCAAGTCCAAGGGTCACCATTATAGACCCTTCCAAGCGTCTGTACACTAAAACACCATCAGCAGATAGACAGCGGTACTGAACTACCTAGGCGTATGTCTATGGCTCAATTCAAGTATACCGAAAGGTATTTTACAACTATGATAACATTAAGCTCTATGCGCACCAATGCTGAACTAAAAAACATGTACGGGCTACCTTTTCGAAAGTCGTAGAAGAAAAGGGGAAGTAACAAGGTAAACGCTGACGTCATCGGATAGATTCTAGAGTGATAGACTGGTTACGGTAGTATATACTTGTATGGTAAAATGGACTGTGCGCCGATTCTTCTTTGGTAAAGTTAACAGGGTTGTTAAAATCATCGTTGTTATCTTTCTAATATTGAAGTTTAATGGATACACTTGTGATCTGCTGTATTTCGCAGAAAGTTTGAAATAACAGTTTTAACTGTACTTGATAATATCTAATTGTGTGAGCACATCAAAAAGTTTTTGTTTCAAAGTAAATAATGATAATCTTTAACAAAGCTCTGACAGATCGGCTCAATATGGCTTAAACGATCTGGAAATGTGTTGTTTATTTATTTACACATACTGCAAATATTCTCTCTAAAATACATAATCGAATATACGGCAATGGCTTTGTTTTATATGCCGTTTTGTCTTCTATGTGATATTTTCGGGTCACCCTGAGAACTAATAATTACAGTCGAGCCCCAATGGCTCGAACTCGCTTTGCTCGAATTCTTCGTTGACCCGAAGTGTATGTAAAGGATGAATTCTTTCTTATGAAGTAAGCTTTCGCGCTTGGCTAGAATTTCCCGAGACTCGAAGTATTATCGCCGGTCCCTGAAAGTACGAGCCAACAGGGTACGACTGTACAATTGAAAAAAATCAGCTCTAGTATAATATTTTATTTATCACTTACTTAAACTTGATTTTACAAAATAAAACCTAGTTCATAATGATTATCATAAAACAAGTTCCTTTTAAATTCTCGGAACTCAACTTAAGAGACTTAAGATTATTCGAGTAAATGTGGCCCTGTGTAACTATTTAACATGAAAGAGTGATGGAAAAAATCTTCACGTCCACATTTCACTAATGTACATTATAATACTTTGCGTTATATCGTTCAGCGGAGTACCTTTTTCTTAACGAGCTATATATTACAAATTCGTTTTTATTATTGCGTTAATTGAGATTAACTTGAAATATGGATTAGCTTGAAAACAGTTCTAGGGAGCCTCTCTCTAAAAATGGTGATATTCAAATTTGAATTCAAGTTCCTTGTCTTTTTTACTGTGAAATTATTTGAACATATGTTTGTTAGTGAAACATATTGACTTTTCACATAAACATGGATGTATGTATATGTTTTAATTAATTTTAAGGAATTAATAAAGAATGAGGCCCGGCCTCTAGTTGTGTGTAATCCTTATAAGAAATGGGTAGAGGTTGTCTTAGTTTTCTTCCAAAAATATTTTTTTTCTATATTTTGCCCCGGCGAATCGACCATGCCTGTAAGCTTAATTTATGTTGAACGTATCAAATCATTAGATATACACATACAGACATTCACATTTTATTGGCACGGTAACATTTCCTACAACAGACGTACAAAACAACATTACAAGCAATTCGCAAAATCACATGGCAAACGTTTAATATAAGGCAATCTTACTATATAGGGTACAGTTACGTCATATCACATGACAATGAATATACATGATGTCACAACACACTGGAAAATACAAAAAATACAAAACGTCCATGCTATAATTGTCATATTTGTTTCCTACATGTCGTCACAGTATAAGCGTAACTCGCAAATGGCAACAGTACTTGCTGTTTCTAAGAAATATAGTATGTGTGAGCTTAGATACTTCCGTGGAAGCATAAAAATAGTTTTCTACTCAGTTTTGAGTATGACCAGAATGAAGCCTCATTACCATAGATTTAACAAATCTTTTTAAATGTTTTTTTTATGAATGTGTATTGTCTTATTTCAGAAGGCTTCAGAGGGGAGGAAGGTGAAGCTTTATTTTACGGTTTCATCTTCAACACACTATGTAATTGTATTCCTCATTGTGCTACCATGTATTGTGTACTTAATTAATGTGTTCGGTGTTGGTCTTGTAGTTCGGTTTTATTTTGAGAAGCGCAAGTGTTGGATGACAGAGCAGTCAACAATAAAATGAAAAAAAAAACCCGCTGATAAACGCAGTAGGAAAATTGCAAACAAACAGCCAGTTTAGAGGTACGAGGCAAAGGTACATACGACAATTAACTAGAGACACAACTACTTCATGTGTACAAGTATCACACAGGAGTTTAGCAAATTTCTTTTAAAAAATATGGCGTACACTCAAACATCACAAAGACATCGATTACTACGCAAAAGTTTACACGTACTACAGAGTGAAAGTGAATCAGCTTCTCTTAGAACGATGTTTCTAAGTAAAGGTGTCTAAGTAACATATTTAATGTTTGATGAAATAACAAAATAGGACTCGTCGATGATAAAGGCTCGACGATTATAAGAACTCGTCGATCATAAGCACTTGTCGTTGATAAGGACTCGTTTAATGAAATAACAAAATAGGACTCGTCGATGATAAGGACTCGCCGATGATAAGGACTCGTCGATGATCAAATTCTTCTTACGATTTCTAATAATACCGTACAGTCTCACTAATAACTACGTCTAGTCAAGAGTTTATTTTAATATTCTTTCCGAAAAATATGCATAAACTCAGCGAGTAAAGCGAGCAAATATGGTACTTTATGTCTGAATATTTTTAAAACTTAAATGTTCATTGAACTGCAACATATAGCTTTTAATCGCCATGAAAACGGTGTAATCATGATTAAGACTATACAGTAGTATCTTCATGCAAACAAGCATATCAGAGACTCGCCGTTGGCAACTGCTAATAGTTTTATAATGAATGGTATGCATATGTTATCATTCGAATATAAAACATTATTTCAACTACTTAGCAATATTGTAAAGTAGTAGAAAGTTATTTAAAGAAGTAGAAAATCGTATAGCATACTGATGCACGCGTTCCCGAATATTTAATAAAAACACATTTTTAAGCAACGTTCATGCAAGCATAGTAAGCTACGCGAAGTTTCCTGAAATTCTAACTTACACACGCTGACATGACAACTAATATTAATGATAACGAGCACTGCAACCTACAGATATAGCAAAATGGTGTAAATACTGCAAGTCATTATCATAATTTTGGCATAATAACAGTAAACGTTCAATTTAATGATGCCCAAACACAATATTCATATGTTGTCCACCAACACAATAACACGTTCGATTTACTGCTGCCCACCTTTAGCGAGAATCGACAAACAAACCAAGGTTACAGTAAACACTAGAAATACGAACAAATACATGAAGAAGCGATCCAGAATTAGAGCAACCTCCTTCCACGAGAATATTTTGTCCTCAGGGTTTTTGTTTTCTCGATCATCATCTGTCAGCGCCACTTTGCGGCTAGGCGAATTAATCCTTGTTTTGGCATCTTTTACATTATCCAGATCGACCAAAGCAATGCGCGAATCCGAGCCATTAGATGGTTTTACTTTCCCTTTTCTGCAACATCCTTCTCCTACAATAAAATAGGTAGTATGCATACACAGCTTTGTCGTTAATCGTACAGTTTTTTTTAGAAACATTGAGGATACCGCGTATTAGCGAAATAAGCCGATGGTGGGTGAGAAATTGCAAAAAAGGGTTTTCAGGAATATTACTCTAAAGGAACTGTTTTACAGTTGCTAATGAAAGCTGTGTTTTATATTAAATTGTTGCTGACAAGGCGTAAAGATGCACGTTCACTCCCGAATAAGATTTACCACAATTAATACAATTGTTTAAATATACCCAAACAGATGAACACATGTCTAAAACAATGGTTCTTTGTGTTTCCAGCTATCTAATACATGGTTATAATTTTGTTACCAGTTATTTATATTTTCCATAAATGCATGAATAAATAAGTAGTTAACGGTGTATTGCTAAAATGTATGTTTGTCATACGTGTGTAAGAATTGGTTTTTAATAAAAGTGTCACTTTAACTAAAGATCGGAAGTAGTTCCTGAGACAACACAACCACCGAAATATGTACACAATGGTAAGTTTATAAATCATACATTCATTCTGTGAAAGAATATTTTAATGCAGATAAATGGCATACGTATTGCAGACGTTAATAACTGGCTAAGCAACAACCAATCATTAGCCTTTCAGAAGTGTTTTACGCTAATTCATTTAAAATAAATTGTGGAGACAGCTACATGCTGCTATGATTCACTCCCGAGTCCTTTGTTCTGGATTAAAACCGATACAAGTGTTCTGTAGAGGGAATGAGAATGTACCCCTAGTGGGGATCAAATCCATAAGGTAGACTGTTTTATTAGGGTTAACTTGACTTATACTGGACATTGTCATTTTAAACAGTGAACCCCATCAAGGTCGAACACTTTATTACAATGAGACAGAAGCGATGCCAGCAAATATATTAGAGTAGAATGCAATACTACGCCTAGTTTAAAAAAGTGCATACAATAAAACAAATGAATACAATGTGACAAGATCAGCAGCCGTCCGTTAATGGAGATCTTGTTCCAACGAAAAGTCACCAGTTTCAAGGTAAATTATCTAGGGCACTACAATCAGGATCATATTTACTGAACATGCTTAAGATACTTGAAAAAGGACCAAGGGAACACCGTTAAGTTTATTTTCGTATGTTTTTTGTAATTGCCTCATCTTAAAGAGCGAAATATCAAGTATAAGCAAGTGAGTTTGTTTAATGGAATCAGATACTTAAACCAGTTATGCTTATTAGTATTTGTCTTGATAGTACTAAAACTAATGCCGTTGTAATTGAAAGTCCCTCAAATTTAGTTTTGTGTGTGTATGTTTTATGATTGTATGTATACTTATTGTCATCTTTACAAAAAGGAAGGAATCAAAATTGAAAAAATGATGATATGATAATTTCGAAAAATTTGGGCAGAACTATGGCGTACTTAAAAGTTATGACGTAGCAAACAGCAGGATCGAAGAATCTGAGGCGGGGGTTAAGAAAATATCATGAGCAGACAACACAAACATGAGGGAATTGTGCAATGGTGATAGGTTTTGGTCATTGTGTTGCACGTTGAAAGAATTCTACTTAGCACAATTGACATTCGTGCTATCAAAAGTTTGATAAATATCCAGCTATAATTGGCATGCATGTTCATGTGCATAAGCATATAACTTTTTGTTTTCGGTTTAAATACATGTATATTTATTCCTAAAAGATATGAAGCAGTTGTAGCAGATATGTTTTATTAATGTGAAGCAGTTTGCTTTGCCACTTACGCTTTCTTGGTCCTTTTCAAAGTTGTGAAAAGAAAACGACAAATTAATATATTTAGCATACAGAACGTGAAGACAATAATCTATAAGGGTATTGTGGGCCTTCAACGCAAGTGAACCGGTTTTAAACGTTACAATATATAGATATGCGTGAAGTTAGAAACACCATTCATATAAACAAACGTTTAGCTATTTATGTTATTGGATTGTTCCTATATTCAAACAGTTAGCATATTTTAAAACCGGTTTACCTTTCCAGCACGTTATGTTGACCAAGAATATTTTTGTGAACTTCTGCAGCCAATCAGGAGGCGCCTCGTCATCGTCATGGTTGAAGTAAATGTCAAGGACGACAATCGTGAAGATCACCGAGAGCGTGCTCAACATTAGGATTATCGTGAGGTATGTGGCTTAAAAAGATGGCATTATTATCATATTTTGACAGTTTATATATTAGCTCTCCGTATCAGATCAAATAGTTTTGTTGATATATGATTCCACAACGGAAGGATAATTATGAAACATTTGTATGTATCAGATTTTTAGGTCATCTTTATAACAACTACCTTACAAAAGGAAGGAAATATATTCAATGTAATATCGCAAGTACAATATTCAAGTTTAAAATTTGTATTTTGTATTTTAATACTTATGTGAAAAACTACAGTAACAAGCTCAGTAGCCAAAAGTTAAAACATAAACCCCCTTAAATGGCACAGGGTAAACGCCAAAGACAGAGAACACACGAACAATAAAACACAAACAAGAAACATGAAACAACAGCACAAAGCTCAACAAAGAGTACAGTAAATATATACTATATATATGAAACAACAGCACAAAGTTCAACAAACAGTACAGTAAATATATACTATATATATGAAACAACAGCACAAAGCTCAACAAACAGTACAGTAAATATATACTATATATATGAAACAACAGCACAAAGCTGAACAAACAGTACAGTAAATATATACTATATATATGAAACAACAGCACAAAGCTCAACAAACAGCACAGTGAATATATACTATATATATGAAACAACAGCACAAAGCTCAACAAACAGTACAGTGAATATATACTATATATATATGAAACAACAGCACAAAGCTCAACAAACAGCACAGTGAATATATACTATATATACGAAACAACAGCACAAAGCTCAACAATCAGCACAGTGAATATATACTATATATACGAAACAACAGCACAAAGCTCAACAAACAGCACAGTGAATATATACTATATATATGAAACAACAGCACAAAGCTCAACAAACAGCACAGTGAATATATACTACTTTAGTATATAAAAAACTAAGCATATTTATCAAGGATTGTTAGGTATCGCCTTGGAACGGTCAGTAAAATGTAACTTTACCGGGGGGGGGGGGGGGGGGTAAACAAGTTTGTGTGCACAACCTCACTCTTCTCACTCTTATCCCAACAATCCCGAATAAAGAAATAACGTGAATGGTTCAAAATTAAATTTCCATGTGTTTCTTAAGCCCTTCTAGTTTTTGCCATAATTTCGTGGAATTATTTGGAATAGGAACTTTTAGATTTTCTATTTAGACTTTTTTAAAAACATAATACTTACACGTTTAGTCAACTGGGCAAGTAGAAATATATACTATAATATATGGTAGAAATGTATATTTGGAAACAATACCTCAAACTTACACAAAATACTGGCGCTTAGTGATGTCTGTGGAATATTGTCTGTTATAAGTGTCAGGTACACAGCGTAGGCCAACAAAACTGTCAAAGAAAATATTTACATCGATTGGTAAACATGATTACCAGAGATTCATTGTGGTGTTAATGGTTACATAGTATTCTATCGTCATATTCACATTTTGTCGTGTGGGAGTTAATTCTTATCTAAAATGCAGGACCATGTTGAGTGTAGGGACATGTAATTTATATCCCATTCTTTGTATTGTTGTGTACCCTTAAAATGATGTCATGCATATCATTTTCATATTCTTTTCTATGTTATGATTATACATCAACTGTATATTCATGTATTATATGTTATAAATATGTTATGCTCTCCATTGTTGGAGGAATAAAATAATATATCTATTTCATATTTTAAAACCAGCAAAACCACTAGTAAAGACATGTTTATACTTGTTTTGGTTCTCACGGGGTAGAGAGGTACATTGTTCAAAGGACATTGCATAAAATGTGTGGATGTAATTTCGTCTTATTTACGTTCTTAATAGAAAAAGTCATTGATTGTGGTTTTAATTTTTTTATGTTAACTCACAATAAATTACGCATTAAACATCCAAATCAATGGTACGCCTTACCTGTCAAAGACATGCCGACTCGCTCCCCCGACTCAGGTGGCAGTTTGAACACGAACACGATCAAACAGGACATGAGAATCACTGGGAAGATAGTGTTCAAAATGTGATAAAGGGGCCTCCTCCTCAACTTCATGGTGAAATACAGTCTACAAAAGAAAACGAATGATAAAAGTACTAAATGAATCAATGTAGATGCAACTATTAAAACATAGGATCGAACCAATTCTATTTTAAATGAATCAATGTAGATACAACTATTAAAACATAGGATCTATTTCACTATGTTACCACCCACATTCAGACTTATACTAGTAAACAACAGGTCTTATCAATACAATCTCATATATCGTAGTTGAAGACCTCGGTCCAGACCAAAATCATTCTAGGAGTTTGGTCTCATCTTTCAAGGACAGTCCGCCTATCGTAAATGTAGATCTCGGACGGGCCTACACTACTAAATCAGTTGGTATATCTCACCAACACGATCTCACCTGTCGTAAGTGTAGGACTCGGACTTTGACCTTCCGGCGGATTCTGAAGTGTTTGACGTCTCAAGCAACTCCCATTCGCCATTCTCCTAAATAAAGAGTTACTAGTCAGAAACAGTATCGCGGAATAAGTTATTAATTTATCATTTTATAACACAAACGTCAAAAACCACTGGCGCAGTAACTTATAGCGTCATCTAAGATTCTATTAAATGACCTTAAACAACGATTACCAAGGTCACACAAACAATCAACTACAGACATGGCGCTACAAAAAAAATCATCCTAATCGTATCGTATTGAAACAAAGCGCAATCTCACTTACACTAAAGTTGTCCAAAATGAATGGGTCGTCGTCAAATGACAGAGTAATCTCGTTTGAAGTATATGACCATGTTGTCAGAACAATGCTGAAAAAGAACATCTCAAAATATTCAACGGTTGTTTTAGTTAAAAAAAACCCTGTTCTTTGTGTTAAATGTGACAATATCACAATCTTAAAAAAAATAATCAAATCTTTAGAAGGATATCTTATATAAGAATAAAATGAAGTACCTGCATGTCTGCGTATCAAGTGGGTAGTAGGTGATATCCGCCTCACAACTCGTTTCGAACACGCCCCCTGGTGTCCACCTAGCGGTGCCTGCGGAATTCAGTCGGACCAGAGTGTTGACGTCGCTGAACACTTCAAGATCATTTACGCTAAATGACAAAATATTAGATAATAATTAATCAGAAGAATGGCTTAAAAAGTCAATCGATTAAACAATAATATAATCATATCAATAAAATTCCCCACATAGAATGCAAAGGTTTGCATAATAATATGAATTGTCAAAAGTCATGATTATAGATTGTACATACAGGTATTTGTATGCCTGGACTGATCGCTGATTTATTCAGGCTGCCCTCCCAAAACAGTTTAAGTGCCTTTAACAATACAAAAGGAAGGTCAAAAAATGAAATGTTTGAACAGTTACGTTATATTAAATTTTGAAGTACAATCTTTTTCAAAAGTAAAACGTTCATCTATTGTGAACAATTATGGTGTAATCAACAGTTGAGCAATTTCAGTGTAAATATATTATAGAAGAAGTGTCTTGAAATTTTTTATGGAAAATGCCTTTGACGATATGTATACATTGTTATGATATAATTTTACATAATATCAAGTTAGCAACGAATTCTGGCTTCTTGAGTACAATTTATTCGTCAAATTAATATATATATTTATATTCAATAAAATATGGAAACGCCTGAAACCATTTCTAATCTTGAAGCATTTCTGATTAAACCAAAAATGCAAATACTTTTTAAAACAAACCAACACAAATATATAGTTGCAATGAGTATTGGCAAAACATTTTCTCTTTTTGGACAAGATGGACCATATATAGATATAAATGTATTCATTATTTCTGGAATGGTTAACCTTTAGGCTATTTTTAATTTCGAAGTAAAAAATAATAAAAGGTTTGAAGACAGTTAGTATTGATAAGCAAGATAAACTAAAATAATTGCATAATAAAGTCGCAAAAACACTCAAAAGAAAACACAACAACATATTTACATAACCAATACCTCTGATAGAACCTTCTATTGTAAAATTTGCTAAGCTCTAAAGTAAGGTTAATAAATTGCAATAACGACATTGTTTGTGTTACATACATGAAGGTAGAACTTTATAGGAATTAAGATTTACTGGTTCTATGTAACAATACAATTTAAATGCGCTACAGTAACACTGAATACAACACGAATTACTAAGCCTGGTGTCAAAGATTGTTTCAGTTATCAAGCAATGTTACAGTTAATTACAAATTACAGGTCATTGCTTTTTAATTGAGCAGATCTATTAAAATGTTAAAATAAAGTTTGCATGCAATATATGTAAGCTGATACTATGCGTACAATAAATACATATTACCTTTATCAAATGCTAAATGCAAATGCTCTTGTGTATTTTTGAATGACCCTCCAATATGATCGTATACGATACCAGTAAAAACTTCGTATTTCATTATCATAAATCTGTCATAATGATTTTGTACTAAGACTTCACGAGTTTATGAATTCCTTTTAATAACATACGATTAGAGACTTACTTCAATTGTTTTAATGCGTTTGACAATAACAATTTTCAAATGTTTTTTTATCACAAATTTTCAAATTTTGAAATATGAAGTCATCAGCGGTCAAACTCGTACGACTGGCTATGCGTTCTCACAATCTACAGAGTTTAGAGGTAGCTGGTATTGCTATGTAAGCGTTAGGAAGTTACATTGTATTAATATACATGTAATACCTATTTTCAATCACAATTGTCGGTCTCCATGCATATTCCTCAGACGTGAATATGAATTGAATGTTAGAATATGTGGTATTGAGATCCCAAGCAAGCCTTTTGTCACCCCATTGCTTAAAGGCAAAGGTGATCAGACGTTAAAGAGATTGTATTTGATTTTATATCAAAAGATAATAGTCAATCATACATGCACAAGGTTGATGCTTATACTTGAAACGCATCTCGTGAGACTCTGAAGAAACCTTTTTTAGATGGACAAAAAGCTGTGATCATATATTAATAGAGATCGAATCTGGATGAATTGATTTAAGAGCATATTTGACTGTTTGATCTATCTCAACATCTTATTGTTTAAGTAACCATCGAAACTCCAGTGTTGATGCATTTCAAGTCACAAAATTTTATATACACACGGAAATGGTTATGACTAAAACAGATTATGTATCAATTCTATTTATGCATATCAAAGGACATATTGGGCGTATATGTATATTCTCGTATATGTAAACCATGACTAAAGAAACCTGTCGTTTTGGGGAACCTATGGTTCATACTATTTATTTCGGCACTCTGGAGTCCGTTTCCTTGGCAGAAACCAGTACTGTGTCCTTTTTGAGAGACCATGAGATAGTACCCCTTGCAGCGATCGAACCCACAACCTCTTGGGACAGAGGCGGACATCTATTCCACTAGACCAATAAGATCCTAGAGATCTTTTGAAATAGGTTTATTGTTTAAATACCCATACTGCGTACTGGCATATCTCTTTTCCTAAATAGGTATTAATACTGGGTATGAGAAAAATCTTCTTTGCATGTATAAATATTTATAATGGGTTATGGCAATTAATTCGTTATATATGAATAGTTGCAATGGGTATTGGCAAAACTTTTCTTTTTTGACATACTGGACCATATCTTTATTACTTCTGGAATACTTCACCTTCAGTTTATGTGTAAGTACACATTATTATTTTTTAAAAACAGTATACAAGCAAGATAACCTAAAACAATTGCATAAGAAAGTCGCAACACATTTACATTACCAAAAGCCATTACGATAATATAAACATTTACACAAGCTTACTTTTTGAGCTATAACTATTATTTCTGAACCCCAAAGCCACCAAGATGTGCAAGAACAGAAATGAACAAACGAGCACAAGATATTAAAAGTGTGACACCAAAAGCGGCCTGAAAGGTGCAAGAACGCTCTGTATGCAAGCAGAATTGTACACAATCACATGAACGACAAACTACACAATTATCTTTCCACCGTTACTATTTTACCTATTTTCAATTACGAGTTTAGGAGCCCAGGCGTATTTTTCGGTAGTGAACAAAAATCGGAGATTGTCATAACTGCTATTTGTATTCCACTCAAGTCGATTGTCAGGCCACGTCTTTACATACAACGAAAGCAATTATCATTTTTTAAATATCAGTAACAGACTCGACAACGAGCATTCAACAAAATCATATAACATCGCTCAGCAAAAATATTTTCCGCTGAAAAATGTCGTATACCTATATTTAAAGAATGTCGTAATATCTAGAAAATACTGAACACATCAACCTTTTTCAACATTTTTTTAACATAAAATTACTAACTTAAATATAGTTTAATTTAAATTTTCTATGACCCATTTAGAAAATTTACTTGAATTAGAAATGACTTAAGATGTTTAATAAATAACTACATGAATATCCTTCTGAATTCTCTTTGATCGAACAGGCCACGGTTTTTAGCCAAAATCGATTTCATATTTAAAACGCACTCCATTGTATTATATCGATCATGATGAAAATTGTAGTCAAATGTATAGAACATGTGTAAATATAATTAAAATCAATGAATTTTGAAATCAGACTTTCATTCAAAATAGCAAAATAACTCTCTTGGAATATTGGCGAGGACAGCAAAATAAAATCGCTCTCGCTTATAAATATCCCTTTTAAATTATCAACTGATTAAACTTCAAAGTACACCAATTACTTTCGGTTCATTATAATAAGGGAACCCAGAACAATATATATATTTTTCAGATTATTTCTACCATAAAACATAGGAATCCCCCGGTGCCCATGTTTCTAAAAAGTTTCTAAAAGCATGCGTCCATTGGCTGTATTATGGCTTGACCCAGTCACGACTTGAAGATAGTTATAAGATAGAATTGACTTCTGATATCAATCACATCTAGATAGGAACGAAATAAACCAGACCGATATAATAGTAAATCCTGGTGCTTAACTCTTGCTCTGACCGAAAAGACCTCCTGTCCAGTGTAAAGCACCGATAAATACGAGACAGTTTTTGCGGGTTTAAACCAGTTGCGTTTCCTAGAGCTGAACGCCAAGCAAGAGATTCACTAGCATCAGTTATAAAAGTATGCTATATTACGTGGTCTGGGAACGAGCCAGGGACCTATGTTCCCAGTTATAACTAAGCTTTCGACGCGGTGGCACCTGTTTGAATGCTACTTGAATAGAAATAATTATAACATGATGTACACTGGCCTTGTAGAGGTCAAATACTCAATATGTTCTGGTAAATCTATACAATGTTCGAGGTTAAAAACACACATATTAATTTAATAATTTCACGATCTAGAACAAGAAGTTAGCATATTGATAAGTAATAGCTTACAAGTTGAAAGAATCTGGAAGTTGAAAGTGTCTGTGCCTTGATGTCCTAAAAATCAAATAGAGAAATAAAATAACAATTGAAAATATGATTTCTTGCAGATAATATTTATGATATTACACAATGAGTTTCAATATTATAGTGTTATGGATTGATTCGTTCAGAATATATGCATCCGATATCTTTTAAAATATCAATCAGTAATATTGTCTAAATAAGATTTCATTTTATCTTAATTATAACATACGAACACCGACAACGACATAATTACTCGGACAATACTATGACTTTTTCGATAATCAGGTTCATAGGTACATACCAAATTATTGAGGGTGAACAGATTGATAGTCACTTACCAAAGAATTGATGGTGATCAGGTTCATAGACACTGTCACCGGGACCTGTTCCATGGGTCTCTGGAGAACCTCATATCCTGTGAACAAAGATGTCCGCAGCGCTGTCTCCAGGTCCGTACTGTACGAGGGAGCGATACCCACACCGACTTGGGCGGTCACAAGCACCATCCCTGTTACAAAGAGGGAAAAACACGTGTTATTGCTTTTGTTAAGTGCTTCTCTTGTTTTCGTTAAGCACAGTGCTCTGGACAGCGTTAAAAATTTACACATCTATATATATCTATATATCTATAGCAACGCTATAAACGAGAAAAGTGCAAATAATACAATGAAAACTACAGAGTCAGACCCTTCAGTCAAAAATTCTGTTTTAAGCCATAATTGTAAAACTATACAGCAACGTCATTAGGACATGTATAATAAACAAATGGCATGTATTCAGACACAAATACATAAACATCTTGAAATAACTTTCAATGTACAGTCTGTTTAATTCTAACAGTCATATACACGGTATACAAACCACGTGGTTAAAACATCATATGTAAACTTAAAGTTTTTATGAAATACTTGAAATGGCTTTCTCAGTTTAGATTATTAGTTTAACTTTATTATTCATTGTTTTTAAGTTGATTTTGTCTACGACGAGGCTGGTGTTATGAATTTTTAAATGTTTAGAAACTGTTGGGAGAAGTCTGAGGTTGTTAACACATTAAATCCCCAGTAAACTAGTTTCCGAGTGAACACCTTTTTAAACCGGACATTCCAAGGCAGTAATCCTATTTTAATGCATGCATAGTCTGTTTGATTTAGTGTTGTTTGTCTTTTTTCAGTGTCTTTTGGTGCCTATAAACAGTGTTGTACCTAAAGTTAGACTGTTGGGACAGTATTTAATAATGATCTTATCCTTATATTTCGACATGTCTCAGTGATTGTATTCAGCCATTTAGTCAGCTTAATATACAGGCCAATCAAAACACATAGTTTCTAATCTTAAATTTAAGTTCAATCTAAGTTGTTTATTGTATACGACCCATGGACTTTAGTTTTCATAGTATCATGTAAACGTGTTGTGGAAATTTAAAGCCGTTTACTAATGGTTTGCACTCATTATCCCCGAGCTAGCACATTGCAAAAACATTTTAAGATTACGTGATAGACATTATGGTAATAGTAAGATGACATATTAAAGTAAATTCTTAATGAATAAGAATGGGTCGAGTGAGTCTAGCGATCGAGCTTTTCCTTAACATTAGGATTTTGACTTAATATACAATCATATTGGCTGATACATTAACAACGCAAAATTTGACGCAGGGAATGTGTGTATTGGATGAGTGGCAGAAGGCGGGCCTTTAAACACTTGCGAAAGGTGAAATTCTTAATGGCTAAGTCTAGTACTTAATGGTTACCTATTTGCAATTTCATTGGCTTAAAATTTAGGTTTTATTCTAAGTGTACGTACACACACCTTTCGCACACAATATCCAATATTTCAGGCATGATTTTGATTGATTTGAACTAAAATGCTTCGATAAGCGTATACTTTCAAGTTCATAATATAAAATAGTCAATATATCCAATACGTATGAATTCGAAATGAATAGGCCTTCTCACGGTGTCTAAATGATGTCATTACAAATTCTACTTGATGTATGAAAAGAAAAATATGAATAGAATCAATCAGAATAAATAATCATCTCCTTAATTCTCCTGCTAAGCGTTCTAATAATAAAGTTAACTTTTGTGCCTCAGCAATTAAAATCGGATGACAGTAATAGCGGTGTTAACAAAATACACTTCATAAAGCTATTGTTAAAATACAATAAATTGAACTTGCCATAATAATTCAAACTGAATGATATATCCTATTTCAGTGACTGCCATCAAAATATTACATTACCAAGCTTTCTTTAGCCGTTCTTACATTAAAGCACAATATATATATTTCATAGCTTACAAAAAGACTAAAAACAGGATAACTCTAGTTTTTTTGTTGATAAGCAAAATTAACCCTGGTAATGTTGTTTTTTTTGCACTCAGCAACTTAAGTATCAATTAGCAGACCCTATCATACCGACAAGTTCAATGATAATGAGGATTAATTGAGCTTTGATCTTATTTTATCTCCGCCTTTGGGACGACC
The DNA here is from genome assembly GCF_026914265.1 of Mya arenaria. Taxonomy (NCBI): domain Eukaryota; kingdom Metazoa; phylum Mollusca; class Bivalvia; order Myida; family Myidae; genus Mya; species Mya arenaria. Next base: position 8,473,717 of record NC_069128.1, on the reverse strand, counting down.
CATTATGCGGGCAAATAATTAATGTATCAATTGAAACTATTTACGTGTAGCATGGAAGCAATGAGAAAGAACGCTTAGAACATTGAACAACTTGATTAATTTTCGATACTGGTGTCCGAGATTCAATCATTTTACAACAATATTATCGGCAGAGTAATAGAAACATGAACAAATTGTGTTTCCGAAATGAACTCAGAAGCACACGGCGTAAATCTGAGGCTCGATTATAATGCTAGATCGCTCTTTCGGCTAACAAACTACGTTTGGAACATCAATTACTACTAACATTATCATTTTGTATTTAATTTTAATTACAATAACTGTCGTTATTTCCGTCCGCCATTAAAGAATGTAAGTTGAATGTTTGAGGACAAGTTCAAAATATAAATGATAATTTCTAGTAATAAGATGTCTCGAGGAAGCAACTGGGACATCCGTATTCATTCTTTGCACTCGCAACAACTGTTCCTCTGCGAAGATGTTGTCAACTCGCAGATGATTTGTTTGATTCTGAAAAGTGCCTTTTTATTTGCATAATGTAGTGGATATCTACAACTTCTAACTGACAAGAGCCGTTCAGTCGCAGCAAGTCACAGAAGATTCAACGATCGGTCATAACCAGTTTCAAGCCTATCTGTGATGCATGTTTGCCGATAATTATTTATCAATCACTGACAAATTGCAAAACCTTAAATCACTGAATACACGACGAGTATATCCTTATTTTGAGTGTTTGCATCGGTTGCATTGCTCGCCAGTCTTTGAAATCAGTCGGGAAGAGATCGAATCGCGATCGCTATGTATATATGTTTTGTATATGACCTCGTTAGCCATGTTTATGGTATGAGTTAATAAACGGTGTTTGACCTGACTTCACTTGCCAATATAGGTGTATCAGATTTTTAAAAACGCAAGTACTGTAAAATGGCTTTTCTCAACGAAGATCTTACTTCGCCAATTGGTACAACACACAAAGACTGCACATATTTTCGTCGAAGAAAATAGCATACACAAGTTAAAGATGGATATCTCCATATAATTATGTTAATTTCTGTATTGCTCTTATATTTATTGAAAAAGTGAATTGTCTTTTACAACAATACGTAACACTTATTCATTCTCATTAAATTCTCGTTATAAATCATCACAATGTTAATTATGCAATTATATAGTTTCTGTCAATACAGGACTCGTACAAACAATAATCTTTGAAAGGAGAGATTACTGACGCCACTTATAGTCAAATGACTGGCTAATCGACCTATTGAAAGAACGGCCGGCATATTTAAGGTTATAAATATTTGGCTTCGGCTAGCCTATGAATTTATCTTTACTTTTAGTAAGTGTTGATTACAGGAAAACTATTCGTATTTAAATGAAACTACCTGGGTCGCGTGAACGTTTTGACACCATTTTCAAAACAGCAATGTTAATCTGAATAAAGTGAATTCATAATCTACAGCAAATAAATGCTACAAAACGTCATACATATTCAAATTAATGGACATAAATATTGCCATTCTTTTGTCATATTTTTCGTTGCACTTTAAGTATTTTTAAGATAATGAATAACTATAAAAACAATGCATACAAAAATAATATTAAAATCCCCCCATAAGAAATCTATATCTAACAATATATAGTCTCTTATACAGAGTTCATGTTACTTATAAAACGGACAAATCCTCTAGTTTAAGAACTGTTAGAAGTGTTATTGGAAAGCAACGGAAAAGCTACTGTGTACCGTGAACAATTTGAATCAGAAATGTATTGCTTCTGCTGAAGGATGTAAAATTGTTGATTTCAAATCAGAGCACAAAAATCGGAAATGATGGTCTAATTCTAAAACAGAAGTATTTTGATGTTTGAAAAATCGTACATAAAAAGGTACGCGAACATCATACTATTTTCTTTTATGATTTCGGTTAAGTAGCATGTGTAGTTGTGGTCACAGACTATAAGTATCTTCCATAGCCGCTTGTGTAAGATAGGTTCATTCCGACCCGAGCGTAGGGTACACCATGCGCGAGGGTCGAGATGAACCTATCTTACACAAGCGGCTATGGTAGATGCTTTTTCTCCCACCTCATTTAAACAAAATTAAGTAAAAATGTATTTTTTTGCTGGAACTCTTTTGTTCTTAGTGATAATAATTGCGTATGGATATCCGCGTAGTGATCCAGTTAATGTTAATAGTCAAATCGGTATTTTTAAATAGTTCTAAGGAGAATGAAGCATTATTTCTTGAATGGTGCGTGAAAACTGTTTTATGGTGACATTTGAAGCGAGCAATTATTAATCAGCATTCTAAATATTACCATAAGACAAGATTTCCTTGATGCTACTGACGACAGTCTTCAACAAGGGAGGTAATTTCAATGTGGTGACCATCAAAAAGGAGTTCAATACGGGCATTTTATCTTCGCCCGTGGGCAAGATAAGAATATCTAGCATGGTTAAATTATTGGATCTACTTATCTGAGGTGGGAGAATATTCTATCTTCACCCATGCCTGCAATACTCGCTAAATTATCGCTATCAGTGTTCACTCCGCATAATAAATCACGTCTTTTACCGGAATTCAGCGAAAACCCTCTGTAAATTATTGTTAAAAGATTGAAATATAGATATCTCGAAAAAAAGCAAGTTTGTTTTAATTTACATTCATAGCGTTTTTTTTTCAATAAACTGCTTGCTGATGAATTCTTTTGTTAAACACGATTATCTTAGCTCTTTTAGTAAATAAATGTATAGATTTGCAGTTTTTAATTTGTATAGAACCGCTCTACTAATAGTAAAATTTATCTTTTAATGGAAAACACTCGCCATATTTATTTTTCCTATTGGCCATTACTGATCATTAGAGCAAATAATAAGTCACTAAAGAATAGCACGCCAAGCAAATGCTAAACGAAATCATTGCAGTATTCTAAATTAAACAGATGAAACAAGAATACGCACTATTGCAATATTGTTTTCAAAAATCTAAACGAAATGCTACTATTACAAAATCTATATTGAAATGAATAAACATTGCATTATAAATGTTTAAGAATAACAAGGATAATACTTAAACGTTTTTCTTACCTATAACAGTAACTATTTTCAACATCTTTAATATGGGCATCTGTTTGGCTGGGTTTAAATCCTCGTTTCCCTGTTGTCGTTTTCAATTACTCTCTGCCAACCAGTATCTATTGGTTGTATTTTACATTTTTGTTGAACGATTCATACCCCGATATTTAGTTACACTTTGGGACACAATGTTATCTTAAGAATAATCCGTTTGTCTTCTTCTTTCAAGAATATTGTTTCAGTTTGACAAGTGTAAACCGTTGAATAACATCGTAGCGGCCACACTTTTAACATCTATTTGTTCTAGTCTCCGACCGTGTACATTCTTTTTAAACGCGACAATTTTATGAACTCACAATTAAGCTCAAACTCAAGAGGTTCGTCTTCGCGTAACGTTGTGTGATAATGAGATTATATTGAAAGCGTACTCATATTATCTCAACTGTTTTGCTACAAATCTAATAATTGAATCGTCTTTTATCTCCGTGTCTCTCTCAATCAATGCATTCGGCAATTTGTTCTCAATAGCTTCAACACATATTCTTTCATTTTTCGACAGTTGAATAGAGTTCCAATATACTATCCATTATTTGCTCACTTTTGTAGTGATCGTTCTTTTAATTACAAATAATTGTCCCACTTTTCTACTTTTGTTGATTTGGTTTGACCTACAAGTTAATGTAAACTCACTTATATTGAATAGGTACAAGTTTTTTTACTATTTATGGAACCATTGTTTGTAAATATCAACATCTCTAGAACCACGATGAGAAAATATCCAATTAATAAAAAGAACATCAGACTTTTCTTAAATGTTTAAAGACAAATATATATTTCACCACTCTCAGACGTTCACCAGCGGTGAGTCTATGCTCCGGACCCTAACAATCCAAAAACATTGTCCAGCTCCGGACCTAAATAACCTTAAATGTTACCTAGCGATTATTGTAAATTATCGGTTTTAACAATAGTGAGCACTTATTAAAAATCGAAACAATAACATTTTTTAAATGATTGGTCTGTTTTTAACAATGCTAATAGCCGTATTTTGATTGCAAACAAGATAACGCCGCTGCGACATGTAACTTTTCTAATAGAACAAAAATAAAACAATACAAATTTAAAGTTAAACATTTTTTATTCTGTTTTTTTTTTTCGTTTTATAATTTTAATCGTGTTATAATTGGTATCATTATATTTGAATTAGAAATCATACCTCAGGAACACTTATTGAATTGAAGATGTTATTTACAGTATCAAACTAGCTGTGTTTATTGTTACCAGTAAAATATTGTTTCTAAATTAATTGTATTACTGTTTATACTAAATATATTTGCTAAACGTTTACCTTCCAAATAATTATAAGATCTATTTATTCATCAATAGTCCGTCTGGCTTTTTGCCTTCATAACACTTGTAGCTTTACATCGCATTAAAACGCTTATCACGATTTGCTTGTGTAACACATTGAAAACATGAAACTAAATACGCTATCAACTAAATCATTTTTCAAAACTGACTTCCTTTCACAATACAGATTTAATGATTTTATTTTTAAATCTCTTCAGACGTATAATTGCCATCGATTTTTAAGTATGAATAAAAGCTCTATTTACTTCAAATTATTTACTTGTTATGAAAAGGTAAGTTCATATCAGTTCACTATCCCGTATACCAAATTTAGATATTAATAAAACATTGAAACGTTAAACATGTTGATAAAGCTTTACATGTCGAGGCTTTGATAATTAGAAGAGATATTAAATGTATCGTTGAATGCACTTGCAAGTTAAAATCAACCTCTAAAACTAAACTTCAAAACCAATTAGACCTAAAATGTTATTTCTGTGTTTAGAGCAACGGTTTTACATATGTCAAGAAGGTCTAAACAGCTATGGTTTTGACGTCATGTCGGGGGTTCGATATTTAGCATGGGCCTGTCCGATGCGCAGAAATATAATTATATATTGGCCATACCCAAGTCTCATCATGATAAACATAAGTGCCCAAGTCCCGAGGCATAACCCATTTCATAGACAATGTACCTGCTCGTGTTGATTGTGTTTTTTTCTTTCTCTTTCACAAGTCCGTAAATGTTTTTACTTGTTATAAAAGTATTCTGTTTAATCAAACAACATAAAATATGTTTTGATTTTCTTTACAAGTCATTGTGTATACATTTAATTAAATCCAATAGATTTCAACAATGTCATATTTTCTTAAAAGATGTTCCGTCTGTTTCATAATAGTTTTTTATAAACACAAACTGGTCCACGGTATGTTAGGATGGGCTGTATGCAGTCTGACTGCAAAGAAACAAAGTATGGTAAATAAAGAATAATACTGAATTGGATTTACAAAGACATGAACACTCGAAATTCTAAAATGTAATATAGCCTGAGTTTCAGTCGATGAAAATATTGACTCAAACCTACGGTTGGAGCAAGCGGTAAATTTAAAATGGTAGAATGTACATGGTGCGAAGGAAACGGTACACTTCCAGTCTAGTTTTAACCAGGGCAATGCTTTTCGTGCCTACTGTTGATTTATTTGAGTCGCATGCCCGATTCACTACGCTGGATCTCATTTTGCGCGAACATTTTCAGATGGAAAACAAATAAACAACTGGTGTTTCGTAGCTAAATCACATTACGAATCGTATCCATTTAAAAAAGCAAACTGATAACTTATTTACGTTGTTTTGAAGCAGAATCTAGTTTTGCACAATCATATACCGGTGTATATATATTTATAACTGTTCTCCGCAATTTACATCTTAAAAATAAGAATTATGTAGTACTATGTAATTTCCACAATACTAAAGTGTTTTCCGATTGGTATTAAACTCTTCAAAAAGTAATAGTAACATCACATATAACGATATAAAAACACTGAACCATTACACTGCACTCGAGATCATCAGAATGATTATTCGGTTTGCGAATATGAAAAGCATGTTTTAATTAAATAGTTTATGGTATTGGTATATTGATCGAAAACACGCGTTTGATCAACTATCAGTAGCTTGAAATGTTCACGTATCTTTTCGATGGGGATATTTGTAAATATTGTTTTCCTTTTGATATATAATCTTAATCATCGCAAATAAAATGACGCCAGCCAATTGAATTGCATTATTTTAGTCAATTTTGTTTAAAAACGAATAAGAATTTATACCGTGAAATCTTTATGAAAACTAAATCGTAAATGACAGTACTTACACAGGTAGTAAGCAATATTAGTGTTCTTTCAGTGGAAGATGTTCTCAATCGTATTATGTCTGTCGTAATTTAATCATGCGTGTAATAAAATCGTGTTTGTTGTTTCAACATCACGTTCGTTATCGTACCATATTAGTTGGAACTCCATCAAATCTGTTTGCATTTACGTGTCCTGAATGCATCACATCTATAATGTAATACTTTATGCGCAAAAGGACCACATGTTAACTATTTACTTTGGTCTTCCGGATGTAGAAAGATGATAGTAAATGAGTGATTCAGTTTGACTTGGTACAACATTATTTGATGACTTTTATCATATCCCTTTCTAAATTAAGAATTACCCTGATAGCTGAGTTTTAGTTTGACTCTTTATGTTAACTAATCGTTTTATGCAGTCAACATCCTAACCAATGTTAAGCCAAAGACATGCAGACTCGCTCCCCTGACTCTGTTGGAAATTTAACAGGAACACGATCAGGCAGGCCATGAGAATCACGCGGAAGAACGGGTTTAAATTGGGTTAAAGAGGTCTTCTCCTAATCTTCAAAATAAGTAAAAGTATGATACATAAAATATAAATGTATCCGGGTAGTTATACATGACTTAGTACTGACTGTTTTTTGTGCTCACAAAGCGACTCATTAGGAGTGAAGTCCTAATATACTTATGAATATTATTTTTTCTACTGATTTAAATACGTAGAGACGGGAAAAAAACAGGTAGAAACATAAACGAGTATATATTAAGCTCACAAGTAAGGACTATTTGGCAACAAAAACGTTATATGTTATTTAAATAATTCACAACGTATTTGCTGTACCAGAACACAAAAAATTAATCACTGCAAAAATTAAGAATGTAGACAAAAATGCATGCTGCTGACAATCGTAAACATAACAAATAAAGTATTGACCTTTTCGAACAATAAATTTCCACCTGTCGCAAATGTAGGATTCGGATGCTCACTTAAATATTAATTAGACATTTCAGTAACAACACCATCATTTATCGGAAATGTAGGACTCAAGCCTTCCCCATCAAAAATGATTTGTGTTTTCACTGTTTTGTCACTGCAATCAGTCCAACCATATAGACCTACAGTTGTAAAGCAATTCAATGTAAAAAAACACAAAACAATTAAAACTACAGGGACAAGCCCAGAGGTCAAATTAATTAAATATAAAATTTGTTTAGAGGCGAAAGGCATGGACCAAAAAGACAATGATCTAGAGACACTAACGTATACAGCACTATATATACGTATTCAAACACTACAAACAGACCGATGCGCAGCAAACTAGCTTGACCAATAGTTGCTTGAATTAAATAGAATAACTCACTAGATCCAAACGTACACTTCTGTGCAGGTTCATTTTCACTTAGCGTAAGTGAAAAACTTGGACAAACCTACACTATTAAAAGAGTTGGCCTTATTCACCAATACAACCTCATTTATCGTAGGTGTAGAATTCGGATGGACCTCAACTGTTAAGTCAGTTTGTCTGTCTCATCAAAATATTTTATCCTGTCGTAAGTGTAGGACTCGGACTTTGACCTTCTGGCGGATTCCGAAGTTTTTGACGTATCCAGCAAATCCCATTCGGCATTTTCTTACATAAAGAGTTACAAGCAAGAACCGGTCAGGTGGAATAAATTATTTATTTATTTTTGCAAAGAAACCGTATAAGCCAAAATAAAATTGAAGCTGAAGAAAAATCATTTTAAAATTGTGTTTGTTTAATGAAAATGAGCATTAAGTCGATAGTTGTGTTAAATGTGACAACCTTAAAAGTATTCTAATATCAATAATATAAGGAAAGAAAATCACATGTTTGCGTATCAAGTGGGCAGTAGGTTATTTCTGCCTCATAAGTGTTTTCTCTCACTACAATATATTGTTTATTTCGTTACTATTCCAAATTCACGATCCTTCTAATGTGTACGATTGATACAAAAGAGATAACCGTTCGGACATTACAGCACAAGAGGTCAATTTCATCACGTACTAAGTATGTTTGTTGCCAGCAATAATTGATCCTTGGATTTACCCACTGATTTACTACTGCTATCATTAGTAGACTCAATCAACCATTGACGATATAATAACAATGGTTAATATGGGAAATTGGGCTAATTTAACGGCCTCGAATTCCGCCCATTTGGCCAGCAAATAATTAATGTATCAATTAAAACTATGAATGAATCGTATAAATTAATGTTCCGGAAGGCAATTTGGAAGGCAACGAGTCCGCAAAGGTAACCGGACTGAAGTTGTGCCAATATATGCAGAAAACGCTGAATATTGCCAATCAGACTACTGACAACATACGCTTCGATCGTACGTTTCATGGGCATCCTTTGGCATGCAAGGTAAAGCCAATATATGCAGAATTGTAGGTCTTGCGATACGTGCGATGGCGCAATGGAAGTTGCCTAAAAGAAACGCATTTAATATGTACGGCCGTGTCTAATCAAATAAAGATAGTTATTCCTAAGTGAGTTATAAGTGAAAGGAAGTATATCGGTCTTGAATTATGTATATGTGACGTCGTCAGCGAAAATGAGTCCTGTTGAGGTAATCACGTTACCGAGATAAAGCGAGAGTAAAAAACAACACGTTTTCTGAGCAATTATCGTTTTGTCAATCAACTATTTTGACATTATTTTTTCAAAGTATTTACAAAACCGAAGTGTATACACTCTATAAAGGAACATCACTCTGCTTCCAGTTGAATATTGTCGATAATATTCATGCTGCCTGACCTTAAATCATGACTAATCGCCCTTGATCTGAAGGTGTCGCTCTCCGCAATTTTGATGAAAACATGTCGAAATCCGTACCAAAGATATGACGGTTTTGCCGGTTTATTCACTCGGCATTAGCATGTTTTTCGGATTAATTACACGGAAAAGATTATTTGGAAGGTAATGTATGCAATTATCAATGTTGTCATCCTTTATTTAAATTGGCATTTGATGTTTATTTTAAATAACCTTTTGACAGTTTGACCCGGAAGTATTTTTTTCGTAACAACAGACAGTTTACAGATATTATGGCGGAAAATTTGAAAAACACTTGAAACTTTTATGAAAATGTCCCAGTTTAGTCAAGCAAGTACCATCCCCTATGAATTAAGCCAAGACCATTTATTTCGCGAAGAGTTATTAGAAGTTGATAGACTTTATTTTCATGAAGTTTTGTGTCCAGAGGGTGGTGCAAGTGAGATAGAATTTAGTCAGTCTGATTCAGAAAATGATTCTAGCCATGAAAGTAATTCTGTAAATGATGAATCAGATGATGATGAATGTAATACAGAGACTGTTCATTGTGAAAGTTTTGACCATGATTTAGAACCCACTGAAGAGGATTTAAGACAGAGAAAGAAAACAGATGATTTCTTTATTCAGACCTGCAAGTGTAAAAAAACTCTATGGCAAACCATGCAGTCAAGTTGTGGATGGTAATGATATTTCTGACTTACGCATGTATTCAGCTGGTTTGCAAACAGATGAACTTGATCTTGTTATTAAATCAGCCATGTTGTGCCACAGAAAAAATGGCCAACAAACTGACAGTAGTAAACATAAACGGCAGGCGAGAGTTAGGCCCAGTCAGAAGTTTTATGTAAAGGGATTTGAAGTTTGCCGTGAAGTATTCTGTTTTGCATACAACATCGGAAAGGAGAAACTGATTAAGAATGTAACATTTCCATTGGTCAAAAACCATCATGTACATATCAAGATCTGGAATTGGATGTGTTTATGAACATTTATTTGGTATATATATGTTAGTTATGAGAAATGTTTTTTGTATTAATGTTGAATGCTGGTGCTGTTAAATTTTGCTTCTGTTGCTGATGGTGGTGATGATTAAGAACAGTGATAAGACGGATAAATATTTTTCAGAGAAACAGGTGTTTTACCTTGGTGATGAGGGTGTTGCCCCAGGCAAAGGAGCAAACACAGTTGTCAGCTACCTCCACCATTACCTTGAAAACTACGGCCTGGGTGAGGAACATGCCCAGTTCCATTTTGACAATTGCCAAGGACAGAACAAAAATAATGCAGTTCTTGGTTATGCTGTGTGGAGAACATTGACGGGTGAGAGTTGTTGTGTTTCAGTGGAAAAAATAAAATATGTTTCATGATGTAAACTAAATTATGTTATTGCTTTTTAACTATCTCAAAAGGTTTCCAGTAACACTATAGATGAGTGAAACAGATGTATAGCTTTAGAAGCTTTCAATTTGTTGTACTTAAAAAATAAACAACAGATAAAATTCAGTGTTTAATTTGAAATAAAGAGACCTTATAACAATTAACACTTCTATTACAGGAGGGCATAAGACAATCCAATATTCATTGATGCTAGCCGGCCACACCAAATTCTCATGTGATTGGCATTTTGGAGTGTGGAAAAACAGATGGAGACACATGGATGCAGAGACAGTTGAGGTATTCAGGGAGTTAGATGTTTACCACACCAATATTTTAAAATAATAATAGACATAAATTACTTACACATGTTTCAAGATTTATTGATTTCCTTCTTTTTAATACAGTTATAAACTAATAAGAAGTGGCATGAAAAAAATGGGATTTTTTATAGTTAAGATTGAAAATAATAATATATGACTTGGGTTATATTAAATTGATAATTATATGAAATAAGTTCATGTATTATCATGTATATTTAGATATAATAGGTAATTGATAAATTCACTGATGCTATATACTTCATGTAGGCATTTCATTGTGCAAGAGTACTGCTCAGTATGATCACCATAGAGCAATAACACAATAACTGCATATAGAAATAGTAGCAGATATTGAGTTCTTGCACTAAGGTGACACTATAATATGTCATATTGGTTCAATTATGCCTGATATTCATTCATCATGTAATGCTTTTCTTCAAAACAGGAGGTGGCTTCCACAGTAGCAATGTCATCCCGTAATGGCCACAACATCCCCCATATTGTTGATGGCAGCAGCAAGCCAGTGTTGTTCTATGACTGGAGCACCTTCTTCAAAGGCATGTTCAAACCATTGAATAACATTTCGAAATACCATTCATTTGAGGTGTCTTCTAGCGAGCCTGGGGTTGTAAGAGTAAGGAAGTTTGTTGATGCCCCTGAGGAGTAAATTAACATACTGAAAACCTGCCAAGTGGATATTTGTGTTATGCCAGAGCAGATCTTTGGTGAGGGAATAAATGCTGAAAGGCAATGGTACTTGCATGATGTAATAAGGGACTTTTGCAGATCGGATCATGCTAAAAACACAACATGCCCTTTGCCATTAGTTGCAAAAGAAGGCTATTCAAAGGCCAAAAAACAAAAGTTGATATAGGTAACTTTATTGAGAACACTTTCTGTGTGTGTTTCAGCAAAAGGTATAGTTTGTGTCTTGCTATAAACAGATTGGCATGTATAAGTTGAAGTTTTATGTTTTCATTTTCATTCAAAGAATATATTTCTTTGTGTAACATTGATAAAATATTTATGATTTTAGATAAAATATTTATGATTTTAGGAATGTATGGTTTCCATGGCAACCAAAAATAACAAACTTGATTGATCATTGAATACCTATGCATAAACGTGTATTTCATTTATGGGAATATCATTGAACAGTTGGCCATCTATAAGTAAAGTATGATGGCACTCATATTTTCCATACATGACTGCAGTATAATATTCAAGTGTACATTATAAATCTACATGTTATAACTTAATAGTTATACATACATATAGTTTCAATGTTCCTTGCTTTATGTTTGTTCTCAATTTTGTCAAATAAGGCATGTGTCATCTTACAACTCTAAACTAATGAAATGAGCAAAAATATGAACTATTCTAGGTATAAGTAAGTTTCTATGGCAACCAAATAAAACATGTCTTCTTATTGAAATAAAAAAAAATTGATTTCACCAGACAAGTTACATCTTTTAAATAATTGCTTGTTTTAAAATAATATGTTTGTGTTTTGATCAATACAATGATAAGCTCACTACTTTTGATCAATTTACCTTGTTTAAGAAAAGTGGCAGATTTTCTTTACAGGGTCTATTGTTAATTGCTGTAAACATTCTATTTTACTACATAGCTGGCTAAAAATTTAATGCTGTACTGAAATATTTCCTGCAAACATAACCTATCAAATTCAAATGTGATTTTATGTATTTAAGCAGTTTTTTGCGTTTATTTGGATAAATTTCTCGTGAAAAAATTGTAGTCATGGCAACCGTTTTTATGAAATGCACATGTAGTGTTACATTCTCCATAAATGATGTTATTGATGTTATGATAATGTTTCCACAAAAATAAAAAGTGTTGCATTCTATTTCAATGGAATACAGACTCTTAAAATCAAGGTAGTTGTATTTACTTATGTTTCCATTTCCTTCATTGTTTTCGCCATTTTATAACAAATAGTGGTATCGCGAAATTTGTCCTCAATCAGTCAATTTTAAAGATATCAGCTTAAAACTTCAGGACTTTATTTCTGAAACATAGCACATTCAGAAAATGTAAAAACCTGAAAATGTCATTTTTCCTCATTAGGACCCATTTTCGCAGACTTGGTCATATATATATAGCCAAATTGCTTTCAAAGTGTTGGATTTTATTTCCGCAATATAACTCTTGAGCATTGAGATTTATGTTATACACATGGTGTATCACAATGGGTTTAACCTACGTTTTGCCCATGATATATCATTAAACTTCGGAGAGTTATCTTTCAATTTTCCTATAAGCAGACAGGTTTGTTTTAACATATTAAGTTTAGAACCATAGGATTTTTCAAAGTCTGATAAAGTCTGAACTATGTGCGGAAGATATTTTGGTGATTTTTCGAAGAGGTGAGTATAATAAACAAATTGACTGATTCCCGCTTCTGTGGTATCTGTTGCGTAAAAAGAACGTTTTATAACCTCAATATTTGTATCAGGATTGCGGTTGTTATGCCTCTCGCTTTGAGAATATATATCAGAGGGCGATTAGAAACCCTTGCGTGTGACATATCCGTGGTCCAGTAAATATGCATAGACATTCTCAATAATTATTTAAATTTCGGTCGTTTCGTAATATTTGGGTATGGGAATTGAGGTATCCTTATGGTATAAACAATATGTATTGCGTACACGTATATTAAGCTAAGGTATCATTTTAAAGAAAAAGAACAGACATTTGACTATCTGGTATTGCGATGATTGCCTAGGCAATATCAGTCTTAGATATATGTCCGCAATATATTTTACTGTGTGAGCACCAAAGCTTTATATCACATCTGGCGTAGCCTCGAGTGAAACATATTATTTTTACGCGGTGAATTATTTATTGCTATCTTAGACTGACATATATATTTTTCCTGATATTATATTCATAAAATTGATAAAAAAAACATTACTAAAAAAGGGGCCGTTGATATTATGTTTATACTCTCTCCCTATATCTTGAACCGCTGGAAGGATTATGTAATAACACAAATGTTCACCGTTTAAAGATGTATAGTGCGCAAGTATCAACAAGCTCAATTGAAGGTCAATATCACACTTCCAGGTCAGAAATCATATGACTAAATTTCGTGTCGCTCTGTATCTCTACAACCCTTTGAATGATGTTTAAATAACAACCGACAAATGTACATCATATTAAGACGACGTCAAGAGCTCATGTTGCCACAACCTTGGTTTAAGGTCAAGGTCACACTTACTGGTCAAAGGTCATCTGAATACATTTTGTGTCCACCTCATATCTCTTGAACCGCTTGAAGGACTTTGAAATAACTCGCCACCAATGTTCACTAAATAAAGACGATGTGCTTCGGCTCAAGATAAAGTACTACGGAATATGCGCATAGCGCATGATACATCCAGCTTGATTCAAGGTCAAGATCACACTTAGAGTTCAAAGGTTTATGGTATAAAGTGTTTGCAAATTTTTGGTTTGAGTCATATATTAGAATGTAAACATTAATAAATATAAAATAGCATTAACTAAATTACGAATATCATCACACCGGCTCTCGGTTGAGACCGGAAGATAGACAAATATTCCTAGAAATGATCGCATATGTAGAGCATGCATTAAGTTAGAAGATGAGTACCACCTCTTATTTGAATGTCTTTTGTACAAAAACATACGATATCAATACATTAAGAAATAGTATAGGGAGAGACCGAGCTGTTAAGGCAGTTTCTATGCTAAAGTCTGAAAATGCAAACATCTTAAAAATTGTAGCTGTATATGTATTTAACGCATTTGAAATAAGGAAAACGTATGTTCACGTATAGATTTCTAATGAGTAGAAACTATGCACGCTTTCATCTAAATAAAATGCTCTTTGAAATACAGCCATGCATTTTATTTTAAAAGCAAAACAATACTAAGATCGACATAGCTTTACCCTGTAAACCCTTCTAATATTTCGTGTTCGCCCTTTTAGTGGGGTGGGAATTGGACATGGTCATTAAAGTTAGACACGTTTGTACTTATAAGAATATAATGCATTCGTAGTACATTTTGTAAAATAATTAAAATTCACATTTAATACATATCATATGCATGTTGTATTATTGTATTATGTAGACATTATAGGAAAGACCCAATTTTTCAAACATCATTACGAAATTATGCATTATCTGACTTATTGTGCTAAAAGTTTACAGTATTAGTTCCGTTTAGTTATTCCAGTGCAGCGACATACTGCATAAGTCAGGTGTCCTTTATGATATGTTTATCAAATTCTAAAGATACTGTTGTTAATAATATGATAGAATATACTATGTAATAGTTAAGTTCATTTATATATTTATAAACTATATATAAGACTCTAGGTACAGCTGCTTTTTATTTGATACAATTATACTTGAATGTTTATAGTTTACTTTTTCGCTATTTGAATGTGTATACGTAAGCCATTGTATTCGATGAAATTGATCACGGGTCATTTTGGCCTATTTCAATTATATACTGTGTGTTATATTTCTTTGAATACACTTTCTTCTTCTTCTTCTGTCCACTCCAATTTTCTTGAATCGCTTGAATGATTTGGAAATAACTCACACATGAAGGTCAAGGTCATACTTAGAAGTCAAATGTCATATCACTATAGCTTGTGTCCGCTCCATAAGTCTTGGAACCATATTGAGACACTGTGTATATACGACACAAGCGGATTTTACATCAGCTTGGTTCAAGGTCAATGTGACAATTAGAGATCAAACGCTATGTGATTATGTTTTGTATCCGCACCATTTCTCTTGAATCTCTCGAAGGATTTTGAAATAATTCGCCACAAATTTTCACCATATTAAGATGACGTCATATGACTATATTCAACATTATGCAACTAAGTGCAAAGGGGGAGACATCTTTTTTAATTACAAAAAACAACGCCTAGTTTGTTTTTGTGTATGTAGTGTTTATATGTTTGTTCCTGTGGTTTATACCTAGCGGCGTCAGCATAATGATTTCCAATCTTATCAGGTTCTGTGGTAACAGAAGTCAGTTTTTGATTTCGCGTAGGTTCCTATATCCATCAGTGAAGTCTATGTTGTGATACATTTCGTATTTGTCATCATACATGCTAACTATGACAACACACTTTTGTATTGCTTAAAGTGCGATTAACTTATTCAAAAAGTACAAAATCTAAATTGGAAACCACACTTTTACCATTTTATCAAGAAACGCCACAGCTTTGTTTGACATTGTTTTCATTTTTATTAATCCGTTTGTATTTTGGTCATGACATTAGTTAACATCTATAATTATTATTACCTGAAATGGAACAATCACATGAAAAGTGTAGTTTAGAACTTTAGAAATACCTAAATAGTCTAATTCTCAACATATTGTGTCCATGTATTTCAAACACATTGTGTTACCAAGAAGTATACATACTTAATATTTCGGCGGGGTAGTGGCGGAGTGGTCTTGTAGTTCTGTTCTACTTTGAATAGAAGAAGACTGGAGGCTGTATTAAATAACGATCTTATCTTTATGCTTTGACTTGTATCAGTTGTTCCATTCAATCCATTGGTCAACATTTTTATAGACCAAT
This sequence comes from Mya arenaria, assembly GCF_026914265.1. Classification (NCBI taxonomy): domain Eukaryota; kingdom Metazoa; phylum Mollusca; class Bivalvia; order Myida; family Myidae; genus Mya; species Mya arenaria. The sequence goes on along the minus strand of NC_069128.1, from coordinate 8,457,347 downwards.
TAATCAATTCAGATTATATTCTTACATGTTAGTTTAATCTTAGCTGGTATTTTAATACGACACCAGGATGAAAAAGCAGCTAAGAAAACAAATAGGAATGCAAGTACCACCGGGTGTTTCGCAACCTTCTAATAAAAGCAATCATGGCGAACATTCAGATATCACAAATATTTCGATAACTTAGTTAAAGTTTATTAAATGAATACAACATATACATCGAACTAAAGTCGATCGGATCCCATTGATACGATATTACTATTCATAGTTTATAGTTTGATGAAATGACATAATAGGACTCGTCCGCATTCGTTTGTTTTAAATTTTGATTAATACTGTACCATCGCCCTATTAATAAGACCAAGTCAAGTTTTACTTAAATATGCCTTCAGAAATAAATAAATAAACGCAGCAAGCTACATCTGTTGAATTTTATGTTTAAATTAAGGTTAAAGTTAAACTCTAGCATTCGTAGTGGTTCGTCTTTAATATTCCCTTGACTGCGAAGTCTTGTTATTGTCATGACTAAACAATTGTATCATTATAAAAAATAGCATATATAATTTGCCATTAATTTTGGTTGAAGAGATTGGATATGATAAATGGTACGCACAGATGCTATCATTCGAATATTGAACATTGAAAATTAGTTTAAACAACTTTAGAAAATCGAATAGTTGTAGAAAATTACTTCAAGCCATACAGCATACTGATGCACGCGTTTCCAAAGGTTGATTTAACAATGATGCAGACACACATTTGAGTTACGTTTAATTGCAAATAGTGACTCTAGCAACCCTTTTTGAGCTACTAGTTACAGTTCAAACGCTAGGTGAAAACATTCCACATGATAAGTCATACAAAAAATACCGCGCACTGCGAGCAGTTGATATAGCGAGATGAAGACTAGCAAAGACAGTCAATGTCATCATTTTGGCATGGTCATTCAAAGGTCAATTTATTGTTGCCCACCGACAGCGAGAATGGACAGACTAACTGCAGTAACGGTAAAAACCAACAATACGAACAAATACATAAAGAAGCGATCCAGAATAAGAGCAACCTCCTTCCATGAGTAAGGTCTTTCCTCAGGTTTTGCATTTTCTTCATCATCATCTGTCAGCGCCACCTTGCGGCCTGGCGATTTAATCATTCTTTTATCATCGTTTACTTTGTTCAGATCGTCCAAGGAAATGTGCGGTTCAGAGCCGTTCGATGGTCTTACTTTTCCTTGTTTGCAGCATGCTTCTCCTACAATATAGCAGTTTATGTACATGCACGTCAACATCGTAGTCATTTATCTTTTAGAATCATTGGGTATACAGCCTACACCGGTCCTGTAGGTATGTATCAGATGGCCGAAGAGAAAATGTAAATTCAACAAAGTGCTAAAGACTTCTGAAAAAAAAATAAGGTGGCTTAGAAAGTCAATTTTTAATATTAAATAGTTGCTAACGGACAAGGTGTGGCTAACAGTCTATAAAAAGAACAACACACACACCGTAATTTAAACACAATGATAGGTTTGAAAATAACAAAAGTATAATATATGCATATAGTGTGTGTAAATAAATGCATACATATGCACACATCTATGATTGGTTGAGCAATAACCATTCATTAACCTTTTACTAGTGTTGCTTTACGAAATTTTATGTTTACAGTGTGTAATGACAGCCAGGTCAAAACCGCTAGGGAACAATTCCAAGTTCATATGTTTTTGTGAAAACCGATAATTTTACCGATGTCCTTTTTGAGAGGTCATATTCCCCTAGCTAGAATGGAGCCCATTAGCGGAGCAAATGCTTTGAACATTGCACTGGACCTGATCATAAAAACCGTTAAACCCATCAAGGTCAACCTTTATACTACAATGAGACGAAAGTATTGCTAGCGAAGGTTAAGGGTTTTGTGCAATACTACTTGAAGTTTTAAAATAGAACAAAATAATATACAACGCACATTACAGGACAATTAAAGTAGCATTTAGTTTACCATGATCTTGTTCCGTGGTACAAGGCTACCGTTCAAATACATAATGAACAAGGGAATTATGGAATTGTATGTATAAATATGTTTCCTCATTTTTTCGAAAGGACACAATAAAATATGAAATTTGATTGGGTCAGGAATATAGCGTACATACTGTTAATGTCTAAGCGTAGTGTAGTGGTGCAACGGTAATGCGTGAGTATAGTACCTTTCTAGATCAGACAACATAAAAACGTGAGGTTGTTATTTGTAGTTTTAGGTCATTCTGTGATATTTTGAAAGAATTGTATCTTTAAACAAATAATTTACATTCATGCTTACACATATTTGATACATGCTCAGTTATATTTGGCATGAATGTTCACTGTTTTCTTCCAACGCCTACTCTGCATAAACGGCCTAAAACTAGTTGTTCACACAATTTTATTCTGAAATATTGACTGTTTATATGCTCACGTATACATCTCATTTTTTACCGAATAGATTAAGCGTTCAAATACTAATGTTATGTATAGTTTGTCAAAGCTTAAAACTTAAATATTGGACAACCTAATAAAGCAAGTTTATCATCGACTTAATTTCTGAAACATCCTATAATTTGCATATAAATTTTCGTTTTCGTTTTTGATTAAAGTATTAATTGTGCATATACTTCTATCAAATCGTAAAGCAGTTGTAGTAGATCAACATGCTGTCAAAGTGAAACAGTGTGCTTTATTACTTACGGTATTTTAGTCCTTTTGGAAATTATGCAGATAAAAGGACATATTCAATAAATTTGATATAAACACAAGGGTGACAATAATATATAAGAAAACAGTTGGCTGTCAAAGTAAACGAATGGCAGAACTCAATTTACAAGTGAAAATATATACATATGTATGGAATACGAAACACAAATCAAATTAAATTATACGATATTAAGCTTCTCTATTGCAAAATCGTTTCGTATATTGAAATAAATGATACATTTTTAGACCGACTTACCTTTCCAGCACGTTATGTTAACCAAGAAGTATTTTGTGAATTTCTGCAGCCAATCAGGAGGCGCCTCGTCATCGTCATGGTTGAAGTAAATATCAAGGACGACAATCGTGAAGATCACCGAGAGATTGCTCAACATCAGGATAATCGTGAGGTACGTGGCTGAAAAAGATTGCATAACTATTACAATTATAACATTTTATATATATTTACTGTGTTTGAGCCCAGCTCTTTTCATGAAATAAAATTAATCGAATTACAATGCAGTTATTGTATGTACCACTAATTTGAAAGAATCAATTTGCCGAAAAGATATCCCACGTACTCCAATCAAGTTTACACTATGATTTTAAGTACCGTAAAGCTATTTTAGACGTCGTGTTGTCATATTACATGGTTGTTTGTGAGTAACACTTCAACAACAATATCACATCTCATGTTTATTACAAATATGTAGAAGTACAATTAATTACAATAATTAAGGAATAAAATTCGACATGTTGCATTTTATTGGGGGTATGATATGCAATGGGGCTGTTCAAAATGTGTGGAATCCGAAGGATTTCATTGAAAAAAACTAGTAGTAAATATGCCTCGCCCATTAGTATTATTGCGCCCAATGACAGGACAGAAGTATCAAACAAATGCACGCGATTTCGATAGGAAATGCCATGTACTTTAAACAGAAATAATGTAAAAATTGATAAACAACAACCATCGTTAAGGAATCAAGTGTTCATGTAAATATTCAAAAATATATTTCAGCATACCACTGCAAACTTACACAAAATACTGGCGCTAAGTGATGTCTGGGGAATATTGTCTGTTATAAGCGTGAGGTACACGGCGTAGGCCAACAAAACTGTAAAAGAAAACAAATTCAATGATTTATAGACAAGAAAAATGGAGAATACATTGGTTGTTAAATTGTTTTATTGTTAAACGTTGTTTTGATATTTTATTTAGTGGGAGTTAATAGTTATAACTGAAATGCAATTCAGCCACAAGTAATATAATTATGTAGGTATTAATGAGGTAGATATAAAATTATTGATAAAATGGATAATATAATTTAGTTTGGCTTTGCACAAAAACTATGGGTTTGTTTTTTCATTCCTCCAATAAAAGACTCCTTTTTCTTTATTCAGGATTGTTGGGATAAGAGTGAGGTTTGTGCACGTAAACTGGTTTGAACCCCTAGTAAATTGACATTTTACTGACCGTTCCAATGCAGTACCTATCAATCCTTGATAAATATTCCTATTTTTTTATATAGTTTATATGTACTGTGCTGCTTGTGGAGTTTTGTACTGTTGTTCCATTTTTCTTGATTGTGATTTTTTTTTATTCTTTGTCTTTGGCGTTTACCCAGTGCCATTAAACGCGGTTTATGATTTAACTGTTGGCTACTGAGCTTGTTTTTGTAGTTTTTCACATAAGTATTGGCAATGACTATTTTATTTATAAGTTCGATTTTTACTCTGTATGTTAACATTACTCTACTTGTTAACTTTTTGTTAGCATTGCATGCCATCATCATTCAAATCAATGTTAAACCCTACCTGTCAAAGACATGCCGACACGCTCCCCCGACTCAGGCGGCAATTTAAACACGAACACGATCAGACAGGACATGAGAATCACGGGGAATATCGTGTTCAGAATGTGATAAAGGGGTCTTCTTCTCAACTTCAGGGTGAAATACAGCCTGAAAAGAAATACAATGATTGAATGTACTATAAATGTGTAAGGGTAGTTTCTAATTATTATGTATTGACTACTGCTTTATTACACCCTGAAAGCAACTTGGGTAGGCCTAAAAGTCGCTTAGGTAAAAGGGTAAATGACTCATCTATATATAACACTACTGTAAACAGACAGCTTTAATCAAACATAGAATAAAACCGGTCATATTTGTACATTTAAGTGTCTTACACATATACTCGCAGTGTAAGATCAAATACCATAACTAATATAAACGTAGACGGCATTGTTCATCCAAGTATATTGTTGACAATCCCGCAATACAATGCATCACCATGTCTTGTAAATGATGACTTCATCCTTTCCTTTTAAAACAATGTTGTGCATTTGGACATTTGAATCAATCTTACATATACAAATACCGTACTAACTGTCATAACTATTTGACATTATAAGTGAAAGAAATAACTAATACCTTAGTTATTATCTCATCTTTTGAATTGTTAAGATAAAAATTCTTGTAGACTAGGAATTACACTTCTGAAAAACAGGTCCATGTAATGAAAACAGTTTAACCTATTATTAATGAAGGACTTGGTCAAGACCTACACTACTGAAACAGTTGTCTCTGCAATACAATACAATCACACCTGTCGTAAATGTAGATAGACATTCACTTATTTATCAGTTGTTTGTATCAGAAATTCAACTTAACTTAATATTATAAGTGTAATAATTGAATGGGTCTACACTGCTCAAATAGTTGGTCTGTATCGCCAATACAGTCTTACTTGTCATATGTGTAGGACTCGGACCTTGACCTTTCGGCGGATTCCGTAGTGTTTGATGTCTCCAACAGCTCCCACTCGCCATTTTCCTAAAGCAAGAGTTACTAGTTAGAAGCATTAGTTTATGGTAAGAAAAAGTAAGAGTTGCAGCAAAAGAGATGATGTATGATGACAAATATGCAATGTCCATCGACATCATGATAGATAAATGTAAACAATATTGGCCGTAACTCAAAAGGATCTTCGAGATCCTGTTTAAGGCACATTGGCAGTGGCATAAAAAGTTCTCTAATATCCTGCTAAAGTAGACTCCACCATTACAAAGGATACACTTAAAGACCGACACAGTGCAACATCAGAGTGTACATCTTAATCGTAACATGTAGATATCAAACACAAATTAACTTACGCTAAAATTGTCCAAAATAAATGGGTCGTCGTCAAATGACAGAGTTATCTCGTTTGATGTGTACGACCATGTTGTCAGAACTATGCTGAAAAAGATCGATGAAATACATTTTAAAGTTGTGTGCAAATGAGCAATAATGTAATATTTGTTCAAAGAGTGACAACTTTAAAAGTCTTGAAATGGATCAATAATATATGAAAAGAAATGAAATACCTGCATGTTTGCGTATCAAGTGGGTAGTAGGTAATATCAGCCTCACAACTTGTCTCGAACACGCCCCCTGGTGTCCACTTACCGGCGCCAACGGAATTCAGACGTATCAGTGTGTTCGCATCGCTGAACACTTCAAGGTCATTTACGCTAGAGGACGAGATATTAATGAAGGATAAGTATGAAAGGAATAACTAAAAATAGCCAATCGAATTGGCATTAATACACGTGCCAAAATGTACCCAACATGGAATATAAAAGGTTAATGGGAATTATCAAAATGCTTGATTATGTCTGACCCTGTGAAATAGGTTCATGGAAATATGTATATGCCGGAACAAACATGCGTCCTAATGTTTGCAACCCTAGACTACCTCTGATTCCCTGAGGCTGATTTCTCGCATATTGTAAGGGCTTTTAACAATACAAAGAGGATGGGGATTAAAATAATTAAAAAAATATCCCATTCAGTACTGAAGAAAATCTTTCCCACTAACCACTACCTCCTTAGAAACTAATTTCCGCGTAATAAGGAATTGAGCGGATAAAACTAAATCATTGATATGTTATACGAATCTTGTTTAATCCCCGTGTGAAAGTTTACTGAATTATTTCTACAATTATGAATTTATTATAGTTTGTATCATAATTTTCCAGATGTTCAGATCAGTAATGTTCTATGGTTTCTTGGTAATATTTGAATATGATCTAATTGTCACCAAGTAAGTTTTCTAAATTAGATCAAGCTAAAACGATTTGTCAGGTTAATTGTTTAAAACTGCGAAATGTTGTACGGGATGTTGAAAACAAACGATGAAGTTTGTTTAAATTTTCAGGTGAGGCAAACATTCAATAACTGGACATTAAGATACATGTTTGTAAAGTGCTTGATTGTCTTACTCTGCAAGGTTATTATTTTCACAAAGCATATATACATACAAAACAATTATACGTCAAATGCCACATATAAAAGATAAAAATAAAATAAAATGGTGTAAAGAAATAAAAATATGATTAAGAAATTTGCTGTTAAAATAGTTTTAAGTAAAAAGTGTTATTAAATAAATATTATTTCATCATCATGTCCTGTTTTAAATTCTTTGTTAAATACATAAAAGGAGGTCAGTAATAAAATTAATAACAGCTTCTAAATTACAAAACCATGGAAGACACTACAATGAGTCAGGAAACGATTATAAAACCTGTTGCAAAAGATTGTGTCAGAAATCACCCATAAGCTACTGTTTGTAACAAGTCACAGTTATTTGCTGTTCACTTAAGAAATGACCTCTAAAAATATGTCAATTATCTAAATACTTCGAACAGTAGGTCAGTGTTAAATAACCATTGAGAGGCACTTATAAAACTTAATGTTGGACATAACATTGGTCAAGAAAAACCTTTATACCGTTATTAATATGCTGATCAATGGTATAAAAAAAGAGAAGCCAGGAGGGTTAACGTATCCAAATACTTTCGACTACATAATTATGTTTAGGGCTATTCTAATGTGTAATTGGGAAGTTCAAATGCGTCTCACCTATTAACAATAACCAGCTTTGGCGTCCACATGTTTTTTTCATCCGAGAACAAAAACCGAACACTCTGCTTAGTTTTATCAGTGATCCATCTCAGGCGAGGATCTGGCCATCTCTTTTAATAACATAACAGGGAGAAACACATTAGTCACCAAGACAGTCGATGTTCAAGTTTCAAGAGACATCAATTAAAAATGAATCCTTTAACAGTTTGCGTTACGTGATGTGTAGCGGCAAACTTTCGTTCAAAGTGTATTTTCTGGTTCTTCGAAATCATTGGGCACTTGTTCTTAGTGATATTGGAAAATAAAGTTTCACAAGAAAATATATAAGGGGCATTGATAGTGTTATTAATACACGTCCAATGATAGTCTCAATTAAACTAGGGTTGGTTATCCCTTGATTGTATATTGCTTTGCTTTCAAACAATTCTGATTCGACATTCAAAGCAATTCAATACATAACATGATTTAATGTGGATTGTAACATAAGAGGCTTAGTTTTGGAAACAAATACAGTTTTGAGTAAACAACTTCGTATATTTCTGGTGTTCAATAAATTCGTTTGAAGTATCCAACTGTTAATAAAAAATATAATATGTCCGTTTTATAGGATGTACCAACATGTAAGCATTAGTGTTTTGTGTCTAAAAACACAACCAATGTACGTTGGTAAGACTTACTAGCTTAAATGAAAACCAAAGCGTTTTAAAATAAGTTTTCATTAAAGTCTTTGTAAGCAATAACTATACGTCCAGCATTTCAATTCTACCTTTATAAATAATTGTATGTACAGTATTTACGTTTTATTTAATGTGCCTTGTATATGCCAGCTTAAGAAAACAGTGATTAATATTCACACTTAACTCTGCCATACGTCACGATTTCACGGAATGTCTGTAAAAAAAACAAATGCGTTGTCTATTTATGAGTGTTATTCAAGATATGTCTTAAAAATACGATTTCACAAAATCATAACTTCTCGATTTTCTTGTAAGATTTAACGACTTAATTCTTCACGAAGTCCTACCTAGGAATTTAAATGGAGTGTAAAATTGTGAAATGTGAAGAACGAGGACACCACACGTCATACTCGTACGACCGACAAGGTGTTCTCGCAAACTACAGCGATTGAAATAATTCGTATGGAAAGGGGCGCATCAGGATGTAACAGCGGCTTACCTTACATGTAATGGTTATTCTCAATCACAAGAGCTTGTCGCCTTGCAAATTCTTCAGACATAAATATGACTTAAAAGGTAGAGTATTCCGTATTGAGTAAGCCTCTGATGAACCCTTTCCCAAGGAAAATAATCATTAAAGGGATTGGTTTTGTGTGACTCATACTTTCCACTGTAAGATGCACAGGCTCAATACTAAAAGTAGCAACACACACCATAAGGCCATTATTAAATATATGTGTAGCCTAACATTGGTCAATATATACCCTAAAATTATTATGATCACATTAATTCAATGCTATATGCAAATGCGCAGGATAACCTGTTGACAGATTAATACAATAAGCAAAACAAACTACACTATTTGCATATTTAAAGACGCACTCTTGCTCCCAAATAAGATTAACCACAATTAATACTATTGTTTAATTATTCCAAAAATGATGAATAAATGTCGAAAACAATGGTTCTTAATATGTAGGATACCTTTTTTAATTTGAAAGAAATGTGCATAAAACACAGTATTTCTACCTTTTGAGATTATAGTAGATCACAGTAAATCTTTTAGCACCAATCATTTAATATTTTTTTGCGTTTTCAGCAATTAAAAACACGGTTACAGTCTTGTTATCAGTAATGAATATTTTCCATAAATGAATTATTAAGTAAGTAGTTAAATGTTTATCAGTCAAAATATATGTTCGTTATACATGTGTATGCTTTGATATTGAATAAGAGTGTCACTATAAGTGACAACAATAGGTAAGAGTGAAAAACAGTTACCAAAAACCCGTAGAATAGTGTACATACACTAACACACAATATCAACTCAAGATAAATCTATTTTTTCTAAGCACCAAGATACAAACAAAAAAATTAAAAACACGCTTCAGAAATAGAAAACAATAACAACGTATAATACGCAGATCCTTCTGTACACCAAAAACAACATAAAAGATGCAAGAACGCTCTGCACAAAAAGAAGAAAAGACGCATAAGTACATGCACGACGAAATATTTCATGTAATACCACCGTTACTACTTTACCTATTTTCAATCACAACTTTCGGGGTCCAGGCGTATTTTTCGGAAGTGAACAATAATCGGATATTTTCATAACTGCTATTTGAATTCCACTGAAGACGACTGTCAGGCCACCACTTCAGATTAAAGGAAACCATAAACATTCTTTAAATAGCTGCTACAGACTCGTCAAGGAAGATTCGACAAGGTAAGGTTACATTGCTAAACAGAAACATTTGTCGCTGATTAATGATATATACCTATACTTAGAAAATATATAATAAAATTGGTAAGACACGACCCCGATATCTAGAAAATACTTGTTTAAATGTTAAGCTCAATACGTTCTCGCCAAATGAGAGCATATGATGATGCGAATTATTTTTAAATATTTTAGAAACGTTTTCTCTTATATAATATACAGGACATCTCAATATTATAACGAAAATGCGCTCTAGAACAAACCATGTACTTAAAGGGACTTAACACTAGATGATACCATTGCAAGAAAAAAAGTAATTTGTCAAAAACTTAATATATAAAATTTATATCGTTGGGTACAACGCATTACCTATCATTTATTGATGTAACACATTGCTCACGACACATGTATCTTTCGCAGTTTTTATGTATTTTTCCAATTCGAAACTTTATCTTCCAGGTAAATCCCGGTGGATTGAAATATAGCGTCGATATCAATCACGTGACTTTTCACATGCTAAGTATACACACTATAAACTGGCAAACCATTATTCGCTATTTTTAAAAAAGTAAACTCAGGTGAGACAGCGACAAAATATAACTTCAATCAACTAAAATGTTGAAATATCGGCCTCATACTAATTTGTATTTATAATTCTATACTTATTTGAGGAAAAATTATTATGTCGATTGGGAGACCACCTTGTGACCAGTCCCTTTTATGTATAGACAATTTGTTAATTCAAATATAGATAAGAATTTGAATATGTTTTTCCCTGTAACACTGTAAGTAAAATGTGTTCTTGTTTGAGACATTCTCGATATTGAGTCCTTAGTATGATGTTTGGCAAGATTTAATTACATAAACCTAGGTCGATAGTCATAAAACAAGAACCTTTAGTCTATTTCCTAATTTAAGTATTCTCACATGACTTATTTCAAAAAGATTTTACTTGCATAGATTTAAGAAAAATAACAAACTCTATAATATTTTATTTCAATTTAAACATCTTGGGAATTAGAATTGAATTAGGAAATACATTCTTATATGATATTTTATTAATAACGACCAACACCGCTAGCGTTATTTTAGGCGAAATCTTTTTAATTTTCGTCGATAGAATGGGTTAAAGTTTTATCCCAAATCTATAAATGATCTCAGACGCACGCAATCATATCAAACATAGTAGAAGTTGTACAAAAACGGAGACAATATTTAAAAACATTTTCAAAAGCATTACGCCGACTTGTATTCCACAGATAAAAAGAACCGTCTCCTTGAAATATTGTTGTGAACAGCTAGATCGAACTCTAAAAACGCTGTTGTTGCAGTATTGTATATCCTTACTTATATGATAAAATTTAAAAGTAAAATATTTCTTTAGAATTAAATATCATTAGAGAAACCAGAACAATATAAACCTTCCAACATATTCGACCACAACACATGGAATTTACCCGCTGTGAATGTTTTTAGAGATTATGAAGATTTGCATGCATTTATTCGCTGGATTATGGCATGACCCATCCCTGATGCCATAAAGACTTGAACGTGCTGTCGTATCATGAGATGTAAGGGACTGCATTTTTCAATCTCATTTAGTGAATATTATAACTTAATTAACAGATCGAGATACAAGCAGATCCTGCTATTATACCCTAGTTCTGTTTGTAGTGACGCCTTGTGTAAAACACCAATAAACACCAAAACACATCAGACCTCTTTCGCGAATTGTAACAAGTACTTCGTTATCAAAAACTGATGCCAAGCAATATATGTACTGGTGTAACCAATTATTAACGTATTTATATATATGACGCTGTCTGGGAATAAGCTGTCTTGGCCATACCAAGAAAACTATTGGGGGTTTGATAGAAAATTCTGAAGCACTTGTCATTGATACGCTAAGTACTTCAGTAAAAAGAAATATAACGTGACGTCCCCTAGCCAATAAGAGGGAAAAAAACTACAAAAAACTTTTGAATGTTGTGAATACGTTATGGTAAATCTTAAAATTGTTCGCGGTTAAAAATCAACATCAGTTTCATTAATTCAATTCGGATTTTCAATATGGATTCAAGATCCAATACTTTTGAGATAAGCATAATATTAAAAAGTAATCACTTACAAGTTAAAAGTAATCACTTACAAGTTAAAAGTAATCACTTACAAGTTTAAAGAAACCACTTACAAGTTAAAAAGTAATCACTTACAAGTTAAAAGTAATCACTTACAAGTTAAAAAGTAATCACTTACAAGTTAAAAAGTAATCACTTACAAGTTAAAAAGTAATCACTTACAAGTTGAAAGAAACCGGAAGTTGAAAGCGTCTGTGCCTTTATGTCCTGAAAATCGATTATGGGGAGAAAGAGATTAATGTACATATTCTTTTTGCAGATAATGTTGTAAAAGCTATTTCAAGCAAATATTTATTAATTGATGGTGAAGATGTTCATAGACATATACCAAAGAATTAAGGTTATCAGGTTGAAAGACAAATACAAAAGAAATTTGGTTATCAGGTTCAAATAAACACATCAATGAATTGATTGTGTTAAGGTCCATCTTTATTATTGTACATACATTTTTTGTAAGTAATATCAAAACGTTTCACAAGATCATTGTGTAATAAGTTGATTAAATCACGATTTATGACTTTTATATCACGGATTTTAAATATCAAACTAAAATACAGTCTTTTTAAGATACAAGAACTTGTTAACAATCACGACGACGACAAAACACTAGAACAATATCATGACTTTCGATGTCAGGTTAATAGGCAACATTAAGTTATTGATGTTGAAAATGTTCACATACATGTACCAATAAGAATTACGGTGACAAGGTCCATAGACAAATACTAGGTTTTTAGACATATACCAAAGAAATGCGGTGAGCAGGTTTATAGACATATACCAAAGAATTGCGGTGAACAGGTTTATAGACCCTTACCAACGAATATACAATGACACGGTTCATTCATACATACCAACGAATTGACGGTGATCAGGTTCATAGACACTGTCACAGAGACTCGTTCACTTGGTCTCTGGAGAACTTCATATCCTGTGAACAAGGCTGTACGTAGCTCTGTCTCCAGGTCCGTACTGTAAGCGGGTGCGCTACCCCCCTTACCTTGATTGGCTGTCACAAGTAGTATTCCTGGTACAAACAGAGTAGATGGAATCACTAACGTATCATGTTATTGATTTCGTTAAGTACTTCTATCGCGTTTTAACAATGTTAAAAATGTTGACATGTCTATATATCTATAACATGACTCAAAATGAGAAAAATTTGTAGGTAATGCTATAAAAACTCCAAAGACATGTTCAGTTGTAGAAAGTGCAATGGTAATAAAACACTGAAAAGTACAGACACAACCCTTGTAATCAATAGTTAAAATATAAGCCATGAATGTATACTATTCAGGCTATATAAGTACATAACTAATAATCACAAAGCAGAATTGCAGAAACTGCGACATAAACACCTTATAACAACATGATTAACATTTTGTTTCATACTGACGATCATATACACGGTATTCAGTCACGTTAGTTAAACATCCTAAGTAATCTGAAACAAATAAACTAACATTAAAATTATCTATTTGTTTTAGTTGTTGGGGCAAATCTGAGGTTGTGTACACATAAGCCTAAGGTATAAACCTTTAGTAAACTCGTTTTCGAGTCAACCCATTATTCCCGACCATTCCAATGAGATAATTACATCATCATTTATTGATTAAACTGTGTTGGTTGATGCAGGCGTGGTCTTTATGACTTTGATGCCTATGTCTTTTATTCACTGTCTTTTTGTCCATGCCTTGAGCTTTTAAGGTGTATATTATTCAGTATTTAAAGACTATGTGCGTGTCCCTCTTACTTTCTAGACTCTTTTTCTTACAAATACCTTACCCTTATACGGTCAGCTTGGGATTGGTTTTGTAAAATGTGTAATCTTGAGGAGTTAACCATAAATAAAGGATAGTCCTTTCCGAGTACAAAACATCCGAAAATCTATATCTGTTTTAAGAGTCATTATGGCTCTTTAAGTGTCCAGTGTATTTTACCGATATACACGAGGTAATTGAACACGTTGTGCATTATCACTTCATTTTTAAACAGTGGTTAAAGTAGGACGTGCTTGAAGTATTGTGCTTAGGTTGTTATCATTTAACAGAATATGGTCTTTATACTAGTTATAGAGTTTAATTAACCGCTATCAAAATATTATTTCACTCGGACTAAAGCCGCAGACTGTTTCAACATTAAAGCACAATAATCATACTATAACTTACAGACCATTTTACCATGAAACAAGACTACGTTATTGCTAGTGTGTCCTTTTAAGTCATAGTTCACTTTGGCAATGGATTTGGAACACTAACCAATTTACAATATGTATCAATTAGCAGACACAACTACACCCACACTTTAATTGGTGATTAATGTGGCGCGTTTGAATTATTTACGTTCACTTTCGGGAAATCCCACTCAGCGGCCGAAATATTTATCAATTAAAAAACTGTTTATATTTTGCATGATTGTGACAGGACATTAACAATGTATGTAGGAAACATTAATTATGGATACTGATGTTCAAAATCAAATAATTTTATAACAATATGGACGGAAGATTTTCAACAAACAGTGTATCCCTAATGGCATGCTATATTAAGAAGCACCCGACATTAATCTGATGTTCGCGACGTAAAAGATAAACGAACAAGAGAAAAGGCATCTAAATGGTTTCGCAGAGAACGCTGCAAAGTTTAAGAGCGGGTGCAAAACAGTCGGTTGCAACAGGACTTGGAACATGCAAAATAAACTGGCTTCAACCGTTACGCCCACAAAGAATTTTCAATTTTGTGTATTTGATATATGCTTGTTTTCTTGAACATGCGTTGCTATTTTTAAATCAATAGTTTAAGATCGTGATTTCGCCTTTTGTCTTTGCAAACCTTGCAAATACAGTTTGAAAGTATGTTTGTTAATGTGGCAATGGCTCATCTCAATTCTAGTAATGCATCCGACTGTTACTAGATACATTTGGCTATGATTTATAGAAATAGTAATAACTACCTCTAGTTTTAACTTAACAGTAACTTTTATCTTAATATTTTATTCAGTACCTGTTGTTGAATGTTTCTTAACTTACTCTCAAACATTTAAGTTAATGATTGTGTGTGTTAAATAGTTAAAATAAATATTGTAAGACGTGTCATAGGCTAAAAAACGGCGGTCATCGTGGCTGTTGTCTTGGTTACCATGGAAACCTTGAGGATGCCAGCTGTCCACCCTCGCTAAAAATGAACTTCAGACAGCCCCCGACACAAATATACCAAGAAACGCTCTGGACAAATACATCTAGGGACTAGACTATGCGACAGAAGAAATTTCAAACAATTATCATTCTTCATGTAGTTTGCAGAATCATGATTTTAAGCCAATGGTTTAGTCGACTTGATCATTACCAATAGCTATGGAATATAAATATTAAATAAAACCTAACGTCAACGATACCGGTTTTAAATATCCATAGATGCGTATCTTTTTTTTACCAAATTCATAAAATAAAATTAATTGCTGGTTGGTGATGATTATTTTCCATAAACACGATTATCTTAACACTTTGTTCAACTTGTTTGGAATGGTTTGATGTATAGCACCAATTTATATTCCAATAATTCCACGCGCAAACATTTTCACTTTTCGCCATTAGTAATTTAAAGAAAATCTTAAATGAAGGCATTCCAATCATTTGTTATATTAATTTAGTTCAAGATTTTGAGTAAAACCGATGAAACAATGATGAACATCGCAATACATATTTCAAAAAAATAAATAAAAAATGTCAAAGTTCTCTTTACCTCAAAAGATAGATTTAAAATTATGAAAATGTTATGATTATATACACAAGGATAACACTAAAACATTTTAATTTAACTTAAAATTAAATTAAAAATTTAAAATCTTACCTATAATTGTTAATGAGCTCCACATTTTCAATTTGGGCATCGGTTAAACAGTGTTTATATCCTCGTTTTCCTTCAATTTACTCTCTGTCGATTAGTATCTCTCAGTTGTATTTACATATGGCTGTACGATCTATACCCCGGTCTTTTGTTGAGCTTTAGGAGACAATGCTCTCCAATGAATAAGCCGGATTTTTTAGGAAAGTTGTAGTGTAAATAGTAGAGACTTGTAATTGATCACAAAGTACTCTACAAGCTTCCTTTAACTATTGAATATTGCAGTAATGCTCGCAGTTTTACAAGCTATTAGCTCTGGTCTCCAAGCGTGTCCATAATCTTCAACCATGACCAATTTGTATAAATCCACTACTAACTTAATATCCAGAGTTTTATCTCCGCGGAACGTCGCAGACTATTGTCGTTATTGTTATGAAAACGTATTGGTATTATCTAATCTTTCTTCCAAGTAATGCCAAATAGTTTCATTGTTTTACATCTCCATGCCTATCACAGCAATATGTTCTCATGGCTTAAATAACGTTTCTGTGTTTATGTCTACAGAAGAATCCAGGCCAAATAAGGTACCTGTTATTTGCTTATTTTTATTTTGTTATATATTGTTCAGTATGAAAGAGAGAAAGAATGAAGCATGATTGCCAATGCAACAATATGACAACCATATTAAGTAATCTTCACATAGCTTGTTCTTTTAAACTCCTATATATCTTATGCCTGATGCCCCCAAGTAACTGTGATAGTTTAAGGTAGTGCTTGCTAATTGTTATTTGCAGGATGAATGGTTAAACTCAATTATGTATGAAGCTGTAACAGTTTGTGTTTACGCTCTGTATTTCCCTATGGAAATAATAGTCCCAGAGTTTAATTAAGGCTCCGGAGCATAACAAGTGAAATACAAAATGACTGACTCAGTGATTTAAGGTATCCTAAGTGCCATCAATTGAAGTATGGATGCCAATGGTTTTGATAATATTGTAAAGAATTCAGTGTGTAACGAAAAAGATATCAAAGAATATGGAAAACTGTTTTTTATTGTTTCATATTTTCTTTCGTGGCCTTGAATAATTGCAAAATAAGCCCTTTACCGTTCAGATTATTTTGATAAGGAACTAAAACACAACCTGCAATAAATGTAAACATGCTTTATCTACGGTTATATATTAGTCATTCATTCGGAAATCTGGTACCAAAATAAGTTTGTATTCTGATACATCCATCACGTTGATGTTCAACTTTGATAATTAGAGATTCAATGAATTAAATGGTATTGCATGCTGATTATTATTTGTGAAATAAATGGCAAAACTATAATTAAACATAGGGATGTTTTGGTTTGTATTATTGCTCGATTTTTTTAACTCAAATGAACTAAAAAATAACTTATCTTGGAAAACCAAAATATCTTTGATAGATTATTATAGGTATTTATATTTTAATAGTTTTTGTTTTTATACAAATGATTCTAAATTAGTATGTGATTACAATGCTTCCGAAAATAACATATATGTGGGTCGGATAAACTAAATACATTTTTTCGCATGAGGTACCTTAGGTTGCTAAAAACAATACACACAGGAGCGAGGAAACCCTTATTTAGTGAAGATTTAAACAGAATGGTAAACCCTTAAACGCTTTTAAAACCTGTTTATTATAAAAGCTGGTCTTTAAGTAGGTATTACCTTTATTGGCAAAGCGTGTTGGTAAACCGATTCAATAATATTTTTTTAAAGTTGGTCTGTTAAAAGCAACATTGAGAATTAACTAAAAAGCCGATTCAATAATATTTGTTCTAAGGATCGTACGTTTTAACCATATTGAAACTAAATAGAACGCCTATTTAATAATATTTTCCGCAATTGGTCTGTTTAAAGCAATATTGAGTATATAGTTAAAAATGCCGATATGATATTATTTTTCCAAATGATAGCTCCTGTTTTTACAATGCTGATTGTCTTATGTAAAACAGGCAATCAATATTCCGACGCGTGACGCAAGTTCATTTATCACAAGTAGATTAAAATAAGAAAAAGTTTTAAAGTTAAACTGTTTTTTGTTGAAATTCAATGATCATGTGTTATAATTGGTATAAACGTGATTTGAAATATTTAAACACAAAAATAAATTTAATAAAACAGAATAATTCTAAGCATGCATGTGTGGGATGAAATCTTTTTCAGGATTTGTCAAGATCAGATGTTAAGTTGAACTCCTTATTTTCACATTAAATATTGTTTGTGTTTTACGTAACATCTTACAATTTGATTCGAAACAAAGAAGGGACGAAATAGACAACATTCTTTTTTTGTTTAACGAAGCTTTGAAGTCTTTTCTGTTCACCTGTCATCCTTGATTTACCAGTTGGGAAAATGTTGGTATGATATGGTTGACTACAAGAGGACTGCATTACTTTTAAGACTTTTCGTCGATTACGGTACTAAAACGTCCAAATGAATACGGTACAAAAAACTATAGTACATATTTGTTTTCAAATGAAAACAGATAACAAAATATAAGATATAACTTATTATCAATAGTGTATAGCCTTTTGACTTCATGATCCTCGCATTTAATCGCTTGTCACGTGATATCATGAAATTAAATACTCTCAAACCAGCTAAATTCTTATCAAAACAGACACGGTACATTAAGTTTACTAGTTTAAGCTCCCAGTAGATTCGAGTGCCTGTGAATTCTTGTTTCACAGAGCGTTACAAGGCGATACTCCCGTCATATATCAGGGTAAAGCAATTCTAATTACGTTATGTTTTGTTTGGTGTATTTGTACAAGAGTATCAAATGGGTTTATTGTTCAAATCCATTAGGGTCATTGCCCTGTGCACATTAACAGGGCTTATTTTTGAATATTCGATTACTGGGTTTGCCCTGTATTGGTCATTGTATTCTTACATTTCTTTAATTGTTTAAGACGTATAACGCCCATCGATCTTTATTATTAAAAAACATATATTTTCTTTAATACATTCATTTGTTTATGAAAATATAAATTCACATAAGTTCATTATTCCGTCGACCAACTTTGAATATCAAAAAAGCATTACAGGAAGGTCAATAAATCTTCAAATATATTGGTGGGTAATCCTCAATAATTCAAATAACACTTTTGCAATCTACTAAGCATTCATTTCTCTTGATTTAACCAGTATTTACTGCAAAAAATATTGAACAATGTAATTATGCATTTGAGCTACAGAAATGCATAATATAAATACAAAATAGCGAGTGATGAGACGCATAACCATTGAGTAAATCACATCATCTCTCTGGCCAAAAATATTTATGTGAAAATATGTTCCTTGCATTTTAAGCGTTTTTTGTTCATAAACAATATAAACTATTAATAATTTATGACATTAACAATAACGAATACTTAAAAAGTCGGAAATTGACCTTTTAAAATTAATGTATATGTAGTCCGTCTTCATTGTTTTGTTACGCTGTGTGTAATCCGTTTTATGGCTGTAAGACCTCAAGCTTATTCCCCTCATATAATTCATTGCATGCTATATTTTGGCTTTTGTTTCTGTACTTTTCCTTGTTTTATTGTCCCTGTAGTTTTTATGGTATTCGTGTCCTGTAGTTGTCATTACAGTCCCTGTAGTTTATTAAAACTATTGGGCACTGTATTGTGGTTGGATGTCAGAGCTGAAAAATGATTAAGCTGCTTGCGTATTTACTTGTATGTTTTTAGTGCGTTACACAAAGAAAATCGTGATAAGCTCTTCAGTGCGATGTAAAGCTAGAAGTGTAATGAAGGCAAAAGATATGACACGCTATTATAATTAAATAGATATAAAAAAATTCAATTGGATAATATTTTGAAAAAAGTATTGAATAAAACTAAATGAACTTAAGGTTTGATATATGAAAGTCTTCATCACTAGCGCACGAACTTGTCATTGCCTGACAGAATACTATCCAAACCAATATCATTTACTTGTAACGTTATTCACAGATATTTTGATTTTGCAAATAAATCATCGATTTCATCAACATGCTATGGAGGTAACATTTTCCGTAGCGAATGTATTGATATCAAAGTTAACACGATATAAGTGTGTAATGCACGAATATTACAAAAGAATGTTTAACTTAAATATAGTATTGGAGTTTAATCCGAGTTTGATACATGTAAGTGTAATAATGTCACGCACTGGGGTTCACTTGTTAACTTTTAACTAAGGAATTTCAGCATTGCCAATAACAGACCAAATCCTTGAAAATATATTTTTTATCGGCGTTTTAATTAGTATAAATATTGTTAAAACTGACCAATCATTGGTAAAAATGTTATTGAAACAGCTTATTTACTAGTACGTTTTTCATCAGTTAAGATTTACTTAAAGACCCGCTAAGCTTATATCTTAAAGGATTACAGGGCAAATATTTGGTTCGAAGATTTCACAAATCGGCTGAAACGTTCAATTGATTAGATTCTTATGCAATGTTAATGCCAAAATCGATGTCGCTAATGGTACTTTCGGTATCTTTTGTTTTGTGGTATAAGTCGAGTAAATGTCAATTTTTCCTTCCGGTAAATTCCCATTTAGTTCATTTTAACAAGGATGGTCACTCTCTTACACAAATGCGGTGAATGCAAACACTTATGCTAAAAAAATTACAAACTCTCCCAAAATTACAAATGGTTTTTAATTGTTTATATATTTTCATAAATAACCTGTCTCTTTGATGTAGTGGGTCCAATCTTGCGTGCAAATACCGGGGATCCCGGCTCGATGCATTCTGTATTTGAAACCTTTTTGGTACCTTTTGTATTAAACTTATTTTCTTTTTTTGTGAAAGATTTAATAAATTAAGATATTCTAATGAAATGTTTAATATAACAGGTTATTGAATGTTAAGCTGATTCACAAATATTTAATATGCTTTACAAGTAGAAAATGTTAAGGTAACTTGCTTGATGCCGTGTGCATCATTTTGCAATTGATGTGCACTTATAAATTATGTGTTGTGTTATTATTTGTTTATTAGTTACGTTATTTATTACCGGAAAAGGTAATGGAATTGTAGTTTCTGTTGCAAAAAGCATGACTATAGCATCACACATACTCATTCCAGGTCTAACCAATTAAATGATCATGACTACACTTTGTATAAAGAATGTATTCCTTACTGATATTATGAACTATCGATTATTGTTCGATAGTAAATCGAAATGCTTGGTCCGATTCGATTCGATTAGCGATAGCAAATGGAGTCCGATTTTCAAACACTAACGTAAGATATCCAATACATAACATTGTATTTATTGTATCCAACTCATATATATATGCTAATTTTGGATACCTATGATTATATATTAGTTTAGAATATGTTGTAAACAGAAATGTATCAGAGATCGGAACTAGCTTAACCGAAGGCCGGAATCCTTAATACGCATGTCATTTGATTATACTAACTTTTGACACTTAGTGTCCCCAATAAACCTTCTTAAATGATTCAAAAGGGCTTACTGATAACCAGTATGAATGTCAAACGGATAACCGTACATACAGCACATAAACAGTTTTTGCAAGTTTTTCTACTTTTCATTATTTTAAATAAAAGTGCACGAAAAAACTGCCTATATTTTTTTTAATCCCGGACCTTCAAAGTATATTTATAAAATGTGTTCGGTAAACGTTTTATACGTATTTCCTACACATTAAACCATTTTTAATGACACCAGTGTAAAACATATCAAAACTTCACCTGCTGTACACGGGAGGCCCAAAATCCTACGGTCTGATATTTTGTATATCTCATGTGAAGTTCTGGAGCTTATGCGTTATTACGTATAAACGTTGGTGTCTCTAATTCATTGTCGTTTATACCTGTGATTTACATTTACCGCTAGGCTATGCTCGTGTTTATTATTGTCCATGGCCAATTTTAAGAATTGTTTATTTCTGGTGCTGTCCAATGTTTAGGATGGTTAAGGCCCCTGAACTTGAATTTATCGCTACCAAATCATTTTCAGCCGAAGGTTAAATTTACTGCTGACAGACGGTCAGGATTGTTTTAGTCAAAATCTTACTTTAACCGCTGACCCACGTTACCGATTGATTAGGTTCGCAGCTTACTTGGAATTGTTTAGGTCCTGAGCTTATGTTCACCAGTTTTTTTGTTTGTTTGTTTTTGTTTCTTACCATTTGCCATAACATTTTTAAGTACAATCCCTAGATTTTCAACCAATGTAAGTACTTCAATACATTCTTAAGCATGAATATATCTTCTTCATGGCGAAGAAGAGTTAAATGTTGCAGTTCAGTAAATATCAGGAGCCAGATTGTAAGAATCCTATAGCTTATTTTGATCATTTTTCAAACATAAGATACGACATATACTCGCTTAGTTCGCTGCGATTTTGCTTACATTTATGAAGAAATATTAGAATCAACTCTGACCTGAACGTATTAATACGGCTAATGTGCTGTCTTAATTTGTCTTTATCAGCGAGTCTTATTTTGTTATTTCCTCAAACAACAAAAATATTGCTTAGTTACCTACACTTTTAAATATAGTTTTAAGGGAATCATACATATTTGTTGTTTCTTTTTGAACTAATAAACTTTAACTAATAAGTCCTTGTGATTTCTGAATGCACGCCAACGTTTTTCTAAAAAATGGTTGTTAACTACTTGTGATATAAATGATGTTTCATGACTGTTTCGTCATCTAGAAATTCAAATTTACTGAAGGGAAATGCACAGTAAATTAAACATACCCCTATTTAGAGATCAAGAGCAACGACAAAAACGAAATGAATTAGAGACAAAACGTATAAAGACCACATAAACCAATTTCACAAAAATACTATACATTCTACGAGTTAGCTTTATCAATAAATGATGGCATTGCCGCCTTTAAACGTTAAGTGACACATGAGTTTACTGGAACACGAGTCTACTTGTGTGTCAGTCAGGGCTTGTTTAAAGGAGATGCAATGAAAACTTCACGTAAGAATTTTGTTTGGAGTATCAGTACGTCTCATACGTAATCAAGTCAAAATAAGTTTTTTTTCTCGATGCCATTGTATGCTACAACCTGTTAAGGTAAATAATTAATAACTATATGTTTTACTACTAAGAAAACTTATTAGCTTTCAAGACTCAAAGTCATGCGTGTTTTTTAATATATATATATATATATATATATATATATATATATATATATATATATATATATATATATATATATATATATATATATATATATAGTATCAGTTGATGTAAGTATATAAAAAATATACATTTAATGTTTTCATCTCGTTTGAACAACATAATCTACGTAATTAATTAAGAGCAGTTCACTTAAAAAGTTTAGGGTATGCATTGGACTTCTTAATACTCAGTTAAGATAACTGCGTATGTTGAAACAGTGACTTTATGCAAATTTAATGGAGGAATTCAACATTTGTTGACCAAAACATGCTATGTTTTCATTCTTTTGGTCTTAATCATATACGCATTTTGACATGAATAATACCGAATAGAGATTAACAATTAAACAATCATGTCAGTTAAAAGAAGTAAGATGTAACAACTGGTTGTTCCAGGAATTGCACAGGATGTGTGACCCATTTAAAATTGTTTAAGTGAAACTACTTCCAAGCAAATGTGGTCAAACATACGACAGATGCTCAAAGGCTATCTTAAATTAGCCAAAATGTTCTCTGAGGGGGACACCAACCAAAAAGAAATTATGTTGAGCTTATTTGCGGAACCCCCAACTTCAAATCTTGAACCCGCTGCTGCTTGACATTTACCATTTTATCCTAGATTGACAGTGTTGAACAATTGTAAGTCACGTAAATATTAACATTTGGAATATGATGAAATAACAACTCTTTTTCTATGAATTACCTCAAATGTCATATAAGCATAAGTTATAAACTTAATAAAATGGTTTTGATAATAATACGCGAGTCATTTGAGGTTACTTTCAAACTCATGCAAATTATTTTCATATCCTTTACCGGTACTTAAGTTATTCGAAATATAATTTATACATCATATTTATAGGCTTAAGGAGGACTTGGATAAAACACTAAATCAGAACACTATTAAATCATGTTATTATATCCAGATTAGTATTGCTGTAACGGTTCCTAATGTTACACCTATTTGGTGGAACATTTGAATGGGAACTGTACCATATGATCAAACCTTCCCCAACGTCTTCTTTATCATCATTTTATTTCACTTCGTAGTTTCTTTTTACATTGACCTGTGTTTCTAAAAACGGTAAAGCATTATGGTTGTGTGTACAGGTAACGTCACTGGAGTCTGATCTTTTATACTACTTTTACACTTGCTTGATAAAAGTGGTTTGTCAAATTGTCCGATAGTGTGTTGTATTCTTTTTTTTAACATGGCATAGCACGTTAAAACCAGATATACAGTAGAAAAAACATAAATATACGTTTAATTATATTTAATTATTTATGAAACATACAAAATGTCAACCAAGTACGCCGCCGCCAGAGGTACTGCTGCAAAAAAAGAAAAAAAATGCGTTTTACGAAAATACGATAGTTTCACAAATATACCAACACTGTTTGCTGATTTCTGACATCTTTTGCTGTCATGATGGCGCCCCACTTATAATTAAGTCTGGTTTTGAATATAACTGTAAGCTGTTCCGAATCATTTTCCTGTTCGGTTTAACTTAGCATAAGTGTTCATTTAACGTTCCCCTGTCTAGGATCGAACCTACTTTGAAGATATTTGACATCCGAACAAGATGATTAGCATAAGTGTCCAGTCAAATTCTTAATTAATGTGTATTGAAACATATTTTGTAATTGATCATGAAATGAAAATGTCATCAGTACTCTCCCAAATCTATGATTATAATTATACAGTACCTCTTTTCGCATACATATTGTATTTTTCTATCACAAGGCGCGTCGTTCCATGCGTAGTCGAAGTACTTGACGGCCGAAAGACAGTGCTCAGTCCCGTTTTGGTTGTTTGGCTGCTGGGCGCCCCATGTCTGGTAGGTCAACTCGGCACCAGTGCTCTCCCAGATCTACAGTGTATTTACAAATTTCCTATTAAACATTATTTAGTACTTTCTCATAAATTTGGTAAATTACATCTTCATTTTAAAAATGTAAATGTGAATGAGCCCTTGAGTTTTTCTGACTGACTATTTTTTAGTAGATGTTGAAATCAGCTAATTTCTACTAGAATCAAACAGATAGAACCCTTTCTAGATCAGACAAATAAATAAATGTTTTAATTTTAACCCCCACCAGTACCTGTCTGAGTCCAGTACCCAGTTTCAAATATTGTTTTACCTTATGATAAATTGACCTCAGGGCACGCATCTCGATAATTAAAATAACTAAATTGAACGGATGTCATATTTACCCAGTGGGCATCTTGTTCCCAGTTAGTTCCGCCGAGCCAGAATCCTTCGTCAACATCCGTGTCTGAAATAGAGGGCATGTATAAGAGATCGCCACAGTGTGTAAAGCAAGGCAAGATATATAAGAGATCGCAACAGTATATAAAAACGTAACATACAGTAAATATTTGCTAGGTCGAAGTCGAAGTCGGCAAAAGAACTGTCTATAAAATTTACTTAACTCCCTGTATGACCAAAACATCTGGCAAACTAAGCATGTTTTCACTTGCAAGAACAGAAGATGTAAATTACTCGTGAAGCGCTGTAAACATTTGGCCTTCCAACTAGCCTGTATGGGGACGGGATATCGCCCGAGTCTAGAGCGACTTTACCCCCCCCCCCCTAGAGAATGCCCCTGTCTGATTAACATGGATCACCCCTGTCCGATAAACGGGGAATATCCCTGTCTGAATAACAGGGATCACACCCGTCTGAAGAACGGGGCTGATACTAAAACGTCCGTTTCAACACTGCCATCAAGCACGGCGTTATTTGTTCAAGAAATATAATATGGGACAAAATGATTAAAAATGACAAGAAAACTAATAACTACGTTGTACATGTAACTTACGGTTGAATGTTAAGGCTTGCTTATGGAACCAACGCTGTTCGCTCTCTGTCTCAATAACGATCAGGTCGCTCGAGTGCCACTTGCAGAATAACTGAGTGTGAATGATGTAGAAATGAATATCATTCTATAGACATTTATCGTAGCAATAATTGAAGGAGACTGTTCAACAACAATTGATGTACTATAAATATACTCTATACAGTATTTTTCCTTGTCGAGCAAGTCAAATAGCTGCCAACACGTTAAGAGTTAGTTTTTCTCTGAAAACACGTTATTCATGTGCGTAGCATTGTATTAAAGTGTTGTTTTTTATTTCAAAATAAATACACTTTTCACTTTTTATTTCCTAGCGGCTGCATACTTTTTATGTCCCTTGCAAATGATGGTTTGACTTACCTTAGCGCCTGTCCAATTTTCTGTCCTTTGTCAATGATTGTAAAACTTACTTTAGTGGCTTGCAACTTTTCAATTTTCATTGTAAATGCTGATTTGTTTTCCTACTGCTGCTGCCGAGTATTCTATGACCATGGCGAATTACAATTGCAAACGATGGGTTTACCTGCCCTAGCGGTTGCCCAGTTTTATATGTTCATTGTAAAATATGGTTTGATTAAAACCTAGCGGCTGACCATTTTTCTATGTCCAATTCGAAAGATAGTTTGTCTTACCCTAGCGGATGACCAGGTTTCTATGTCCATTGCAAATTTATAACAACTGGAGCCATGGGAAGTCCAACCATCAGTACAGGCGCAGAAAACTACAAATTAATTTCAACATGTTATACACAAACTGTTATTTAGGAAACAACCCACTTTTATGTGAATGGTGGATACCCATTATAGTTTTGGTGACCAAAATAATATAGATTTTGTGAGCAGAGATTTAAACTGTATTTTTGTCAGAATATATATTGTTTTCAAAGACAGCTTATCAATGTCCTTTGTACGTTGGAACAATAACTGTTACTATTTCATTTATAATGTACTTGTGATCATTTGCTTCACACATAAGTAGTAAAGCAGGCATATTTTTCAAATGATACTAAACGTATATGAGGTCACAAGGAATTAACAAACAACTTAGTGGTCCATTTCTCTATCGTATTTCTTATATATTTTTCTCAAGTGTAGGATGCGCTTTCGTTACGCTCTCTAAACAATTTATGTATTGACTAAGGTCAATGGAAAATTTTCACAGGCATTTGTGAACTATTATTGATTGAAGAAAAACAAGCACCGCGATTGAATGCCAAAGGGGCATTTTATTTGAAATAAACGGTGAATTTGGGTACACGATCCAAGCACTCCAATAAAACTTCGTAGTTTCATCAGTTAACTATTTCAAGGGGCACGCATTAATTGAAACAATACATATCTCAAAGGTGTCTCTTTTTCGTACGTATGCATCGACAATCCTTTTTAAAAATTATGCCTTAAAGTAATACGTCTAGCTTACAACGTACATTTATTTTAACAATAAACAACATTCCTTTAATAAGCAAAACTTTTATTTATTAAAAAATTAATTAAGGAATCCTTCGTTTCAACTTCGTAACGTTTTCGGATGTTGAAATATTAAAACTGAAAATATACATTGTATTATTAGCTTTTTGTTTCAAACACTTGACTTCATACTCTTCAGGAGGATCTTCTGACACTTTATCTTATCTTAATCAAGTTAACAGAATTATTATGCCGTTCAACAGTTCTTTCGACTAGCTTAGTGGTATGCGGATTATGTTATCACTTTGGCGACCCCGGCCTTGGTACATGTTAGGTTGATGGTCACAAAGTCGAGAAAAATAGTTTATTTCCGGTTTCCTCAGGTTTCCCCGCAACACAAGACTACAGTTCTTGTGCATCACCCTACAGTGACTTAGCATAAACTAATACAGTTTCTTCGCATTCATTGTAAACTAAATTAAATTAAGATGAACAAAATGTTAACCAACTAAAGGCAAATATATGAAATTTCATCCTAATAAAATTTAAAAGCCAACTTACCTTGAGCTATCAAAGTAGCGCCAACAATTATCAAATTCAACATTGTTATGTATTTGTTCTTTGCTGTTGAGCGTGAAATTGGTGTAATGATAATTTCGTATTTTCAGTGACATTATATAGATAGAATGTTCCCAATTTTGTTCTGAATTTTGTTTCTCATATATTGCGCCTTTTGAGATAATGCTTGTTTTGGAATGCACTATAGAACATGATCGTGTCAGCAATCTGACCAGCATAGCAGTTTTTCTTCAGCCTGGTGCCATTATGGACAGACATAAACAAGTTCAGATGATTAACGGACAATTTGGATCTACTGTTAATCGCCCCAGTAATATTGTTTGATCAATGGCTTCAAATTAGGTTTCTAGCCTCTTAACTCTGATCACCGTAGAAATAAAAACTGTCCGCGTTACACCACAAAGTATTTTTTCATTATATAGACTTCACACATCACAATACGTTATCGGTTTATGAATTAAAGGAACACTATACTATCAATTCTTTACAAAAAGTGTCAATATAAGAATGCAATTTAATCTTAAGAGTTGGCAGAAAAATGCACGGCTTTTTAAAAACAGTCGGTATGGGGACGTAACTTGATCATACATTTTATCCCTATCACGACTGTTCACAAAATCACGAATGTTCACAAGATACACAAGATACACAACCTATCAGTAGGACACAAACATATCTATTCGCTGCGGACCCTGGTTATCAGTGGTAGCGGATTGCGTAAGGCGCTTTCTTAATTATGCTATATATTTTGGCAAATATGGAGCTCGAAGAGAACCACCGCGGAGAACGTTAATTTACGACCGTAATGGGTTCCCGGATCCCCCACCCTCAACCTCATCAAATAAAAGTGGGCGGTCCAAAAGCCAAAAAGAGCTCTTTCATTGGAAAAGAAGAACACAAAACAACTTAAGTTAAGTTCAGTCATACTCGAAATTGGTAACGTTTTATATTCTTAATTAATTTCAAAACATACAAGCGCACCAATACGTACGACTGTGTACAAGTGTTGGGCTGATTAATCAGTTCGCCCATTAATCTTTGACACAGAGAGCTCTGAATAATCGTCGACGAATGTTTTCATTCGTCGACGAATTTTACAAAGATGGCCAATATTGCAATACAAACGTCCCCGCAAATAGTTTCTATTACGAATCCTTCTTGTAACGAATAGTTCTAGTGACGAACCGTAAAATTACCAATATCAGTAAACCTTTTGATTGGATGATGTAACCCAATCGCTATGCTTAAAACGTTTTCTACGGCAAACCAGAAAATTAATTTCTGATTGGATTATGACCTGCACTAAAACCAATGGCCATTCTTAATACATAATCGCTAAGGCTTTCCTTGTTCAAGAAAAAAGGGCAAAAATACATGTAATGTATGGAAGCAATTAGGCATGAAATTGAAAGAAGGCGTTTTACGCAGCCAAAGTGATGTCGAAAATTATAAAAATCTAGACATGGATTATGTTTATTGCCTTCATTGCGACAAAAGATACAGAAATCATCGTAAGTTTACCCCACCCTCTAGCTGTTTATCGCATATTTGTATATTTAAATTTATTTTAAAGCAAAAATGATGCAGCATTTTTAAAGGAAAAAGTTTCTATTATGACTGTTTGTTACTGTATGAATGTCTGAATTTGTCAAAGACATGTACTGGTTTCCCACACTTACTGACTTAGTTTCTATGTTGTGACTTATTTTTATTCAAATGAATCTGTCAGTGGTCATTCATCGTGTTAAGTTATTTCCTAAGTAACTTAAATTTTCGTGAAATTTATAGCAGTATGTATAGCAGGTTGAACATGGTCATAGTCTCATAATATCTGATTCAGGAGTTAAAATTGGTTGTGACATTGTTTTATCTAGTGTTAATAAGCTTCGAGTAAGAATATCCATGTTTCATTCATTTATTTTCCAGAAGCCACCACAACTAAAAGATGGCATCTAGAAAACGACCATAGAGATATCAGTGTCGATGGGGACCAACCTGTTTCCAGCCGTGACCAACAAAAAATTACTCAATTTATTGCCTCGCCTAAGACATCTGCAGGTGTTGTAAATAAATTGACAAATGCAGAGATTTCTCGGCTTGATGACTCATTACTTAAACTTTTCACTGATAAAATGCTGCCTCTTAGTACAGTTGAGCATTCAAGTTTTGTTGATTTTGTAAATGAACCAGAATATATAAAGTTCCAGGACGAAAACTGGTTATTAATAAACTGAAGGAGAAATACCAGAAAGGCCTGAAAATTCTGTCTGAACTTGTTGCTAACTGCTCCAGTGTTTCACTCACACATGATTCATGGACGCCAATCAAGACTGAGTATTGATACCGTCACAGCTCATTTTATTGATGCAAACTTGGAGTTGCATTCGGCAGTCATGCGTACATCGCACTTCACAGGTCCACACAAGGTTTGATAGTTTGCATATATGTACATAGTAAGTTAAGCTTTTATCTAAATTAAGACAAATGTTATTTTAACTAATTAAGTTCTGCTTATGATTTATTGTACAATAATTGTGAATATTGTATTATAAACTTTAAAACTTTGTCACTTGTTGGCATTCTTGTGCACGAGGTAGTTTTTAATTTTCAGGTTAGCTGGAACTGTGCAGCTGCAGGTAAGCTGGAACTGTGCAGCTGCAAACGATTGCAGTGTGAAGCATTCGGGACCCGATCTTTGTGACAAATAATGCTTCCAATGAAAAAAAGCAATCAATCTGCTGGGCTGTCCACGTGTCGGTTGCTATGGTCACAGATTAAATTTGGTTGTCAAGAAAGGGCTTGAAAACCCAGAAGCTAAGACACTAATTGATAAAGGTAGATCCATTTTTACCTTTTTTCATACCAGCACAAATGCTACAGAAGTGTTACTGTCTTCTCAATCAACTGGAAATCCTCTTGATCTTATCCAAGATGTTTGCACAAGATGGAACTCTTCATTGGACATGCTTGTGAGACTGGACAAGTTGTTCCAACAACAAGGATTGTTGTAGATGGAGCCTTAGGAAAGCGCATAAACTAACTTGAAACAAAGATGTACAGCTACAATGAGCGGAATGGTGTTCAGTCTCTCATAAATGTGCTCGAACCTTTCAAAAATGCAACTGAGATTCTATCCAGTGACAAAATACATACCCATGGTTTGATCTTGCCATCTCTTAAAAAGTTGAACTTAGTGTTGACTGTATCTGAGAATGATAGCCAGATGATTAGGGAAGTGAAGATAGTGATGAAAGGACAACTTGATAATAGGACAACTGATACTGATATAACATTGATAGCATGTAAACTTACACCAAGTATGCATCATATGTGCTTTGCTACTGAAGGGGAGACGGCAGAGGCAATATAATTGTTTCAGCTAATGAAATGCTTTTCTGTAGCAAGTAATGTAAAGCAAGAACAAACAAGGCCTTCAGAGGTAAACAACAATCAGCCAGACCCTCCACTCCCTAATACGAATTTTGATGAAAACCCTGAAATGAATGATGTCATCTGTGCAGATGAACCCACACAGCCAAAGAAGATCAAGCTTGAGGCTACTAAGCAAGATGTTTCTAAAACTGAACTCACATCTTGGCTTGATGATATAACATTGGTTAAAGAAACAAAAGCTCTTGATCTCACTGAACTTGCCAAAAAGGAAATGGATTGTTATTTGTCTGAGTCAAGTGTTCATCCAAGATGTCCGGCATTAAGCTAATGGAAACAAAATGAGTCTAAATATCCTAAGTTATCGATACTTGCCAAAAAGTATTTGGCAATACCTGCATCACGTTATAGTTCAGAAAGAATTTTTAGCTTAACAGGAAATTTGATTTCAAAGAAGAGGTAAAGATTAAGGTCAGATCTTGTTAATATGATGGTATTCTTGAACAAAAAAAAATAAACAAAGTGATTCTAATATATATTGTAACTTTAATACATTGACCTTGTTAAAAACTTTGTGGTTGTTTTTCAGGTCCATACTGTTGTTACATGACTTGATTTCTATAACTTGATTTCTATAACTTGCAATCTATATTTTGGTAGAAAGTATATCAAGAGAACCCAGGGATAGTATATAAAGAGAACTGTAGCAGAATGTTTCCGTGACATTCTTAAAATTGTTTACGTTGTTGTTTACTTGTTATTTTGTCACTTTTTTCTGTATCATAAACTTAAAAGTTGACAAATATGAAAATTGTCATCATCTTTCTTTTCTTTTTAGAAATAATTCACAGCTACAAAATAATTGATGTTTAACAGAGAAACAATAAAGTTTTTTCTTAAGAAATAAGCTACTCACATGAGGGGTGATGGGAATATGTTTTTAGGATATTTTTAGTTTTTTTTTAGAAATTACTTTGATTTTTGTTTACTTTTAATACAAATATCTAAGTTTTTCAATTTCATTTAGAAATTAAGTGTTTTTGCCAAAATTAATCAAGTATGTTTACCCCATAGATGCTTATCTGTTATATATATTAACTATTTATACGGTCATTTATTAGCAACCGATTAATCATTAATCAGTCGGTTAAGTGGACCGATTAATCGACTAAAGTTTTTTTGACCGATTCCCAACACTACTGTGTACAAAGCTATTAAAATGTAATTTCAAAGCATGTCATACCATAGATTTGCCAGATGGACTCCGTCTTTGCCTTAAATTAGAAGGCTGGAAACATTTACACATGTATGCTTTAAATAATGACCACCCGGTTCTAATGCAAATTTTGCAGCATAGCTATTAACCCTTTTGAGGACGGACTCCATGGACTCCAGCTGCTGTTTGTTGAATTCCGACAGTATATCAAACTCGGACATAGTATCGAAAGTCTTTACCTCACCTATTACACAACCCCCGAAATGTGCGATAATGCAGAGTGAGGGGACCCTTTCGTTAAGCATAGACAAAACATGTTCGACTTGTTTAAGGAACATTCCCCTGTATTTCTGTCCGAATATTTCAATGTTGTTGAGTCCTAGATAAGTGTCGCCTGAGAAGAGTCCCTTGGTATAGGTTTAGAATGATCTATGAACCGATACACCAGTTTATAATAAGGGCATTTGGTACCGCGTTGAAATGAGGCGTCGTTATGAAATGCGTGTACGGAATGGCATATGGAAGAATGAGTAATAAATCAGAATGTTTGCTCAATTGTACATTTTTTGTCAATGTTCACATTGATGAAATGTTTTTAAACAAAGAAAAAACATTGTGAAAAAAGTGAAAAATAGTTTGTAACCCTTTGCTACATAACAGATGAAATCAATATGTTCAACAGCTTGTCATCGTGTTATGATTTTAAATTAAGAATATGATGGCGTCATTTATAAATTAATACATAGTTAAATCCAGGACTTGTTTTCGATCAGAAACAGGTTAAGTGATCTGATATAGAGCAATATTCCGTTCAATTTTGCTGTACATAGTATGCATTATTAAATTTAAATTATTCACACAAAAAAGCCTAGGGTCATTCAAGCACATATTCTAATAAAACTGTGCCTACGCTTGATCGACCATAGCTTTGCTCACAAGTATATTTACAAGTTACGAGTATGATTACCTTATGAAAACCAGAAAAATAAATGACTATCAAATCTAAGAGTAGGATTATTGGCCTAGATTAAAACCAATTCAGTACACACGTTTCAAAAGATTTGCTATTTTAATTACATATTACTTGTTGGTTTTTGTTATTAAAAAAATCTGTAATATCTCATTTCCTCTTCTTTTCAAACTTTCTGCCAATCAAATCCTAGTAGTTATAATATATTGGTATTTTATTCCAAATTGTAATTTCCAGAACCGGGTCAAAAGATTGACAAATAACAAAATGGTTAAGCCTCGACCTTTCAATTGTTAATTTTTGTAAAATTGTAGAGAGTGTGAATAAAAGAAGTTGCCCGATTAGCTCAGTTTAAGGGGCACCGTTCTAGTGTTCCGGTAGTCGTGATGTCCCCAACCCAATTTCCTCCCAAGATTAATAGGAGTGCCTATGTAGGTCTAAAATGTTAATGCGAAATATATATAGTGTATTTGGGTAAGAACCAGCCACACAGTTAGCTAATTTAGTCAGAGCATCGTGCTAGTAGCCCTATACCCGACGCACTCCTTCCAAATTGAATTTAAACAAAATATCTGGTAAAGTAAATTGATGGCTTTCTATCATATTTAATGATGGACATTTTTTTTTGCAAATGACAATATCAGATAAGCGAGTAAATACAATTACGATGGACAATATTGTATATTTCTTATTTATTTAACCTAAATATCTGTTGGATAAGGCGATACCAGGTAAAACTATCAATAACTATTTAATGATTAAAAGTTACAGAAATTGCACCGTGGACACAAACATATCAAAAATTAATCTGGATACACAATTCACTATGACTTAGTGTTAACATACCACAATATTTAGAAATAAATTTGCAGTTGGATCCTTTCGACTTTTAGCATTCTAAAGTTGGATATCAATTATCGTTCGAGACTGAGCTTTCATAAACTGCACGGCATACCTTAGAACTCTTAACAATTGGTGGTTCCCGTCTATGTACTGTACAGTCAGTTGTTCAGGGCAACCGCTGGACTTGGTCAACCGCTTGTATTTCTCAGTTTTCATTTATGGTTCGGGAATGGATTAAATTCCAAACCAACAACCAAACAATTTTGGTAACGGCTGTCAGAATACACATACCCAATCATCGTCATTTAACCATATCGACAAATAATCGTAGAAAAACCCAAATTTATTAAATGCAGAAGAAGTTGAACGAAACAAATGGCGCTGATGCGGGATGGTGACGGTCTGTCTGAAATCAACATCTGATTGCTTGAGTGTTTAATTTAATTGATTGATGACGACTATGAAAAGCGGGTACATACATTTAAATCTCAATTCCTAGATATTTTGTGTCAGCGATATTGTATTAACTCGTAAGTAGAAATAATAGTTAAAATGAAAAAACGAGTTTTCTTCACACTCGTTCGCAGAGGAGTGAAACATTCGTTCTCAGACTGATAAAAAATAACTCTTCATAGTCACGATGTCAAAATGTAAATGTATCTCGGGTGTCATTTACATTGGCTTATGAAGATCTGATCTCGCGCAGAACATATACATATCTTTTAACCAGCCTGCATGCGCCTTATATGAGAAATGAATTTATTAATACAAGCATTGCTTGTTCCCATTTTAAGATAAAGCGGTTCCTCCCCCCAAAAAAATACCCGTCAATACGGAAAAGTAAGAAATAAAGTATTGCCTTTTATGTGAACCGTATGGTATTTATAGTCGACTGTGCTCGACTTCATCTACTGAAATGAGTAGCAGGGTAATTTCCTTTTAATTAGACTAGACTATATGAAACATAGCTTAAACTTCGAAAATAAGAAATTAAGATCAACATAAATCCGTCATTGCTAACGTTAACGTTATAGATTGTCTTGAAAAACAATTTGAACACTTGTTTCTGTATTTTTGTTGATGAAACGTTTGACGATTATCTTTTTGACGCTATTGACCAAATATTATATGGTAAACGGTTCTGTTTGCCATTAAAGGTTTTCAGAGTTTGCACTAGACTTCCCAGTACTCAGTTAATGCATATGTGTTTGTTTAAACAGTGACTCTATACTAATTCAACGGTGAAATTCGATGTTTGTTTAACCATGCCTGGTTTGTTATTTTTCCTTAAAGCATATTTCATATACTGAATTTTGACATAAATGATGCAGAGAAAGGATACACACCGATACAATCATATCAGTTGAAAGAAGTAAAATGTAACAACTGGATGTTCCAGGAGATGTACCGGACGCACGACCCATTTAAGATTGTTTAAGTGAAAGTAATTTCATGCCAATGTTGTAAAACATACATTAGATGCTTCAATGCGTACTTAAAGTAGCCCAAATATTTTAAATGGAGGTCACCAATAGTAAAGCAATATTTGGAGCCTATTCATTTTGGGTCACCGAATGTGAGGTGCACTTTCAAAATGCGCCGAATCCTGGACCCGTTGCTGCTAAACATATAATATTGTATTATAGATTGAGACTTTTTTTCTTCATTTTAAGTTAAGCAAATATTACTATCAAACTCATGCAAATCACTATCATCGTCATCATCATCATCGTCATCATCTCCTCTATCATCATCATCATCATCATCATCATCATCATCATCATCATCATCATCATCATACAAGTTATTGTCCGATATTGTGCTCTATACATTTTAAAATAAGGCAGATAAAGCAAATACCAGGTATAAACTCAACAAGCTAATATGTTTAATCAAATTTATTTACTTATAAAACACGCATACAAAATGTCAACCAAGTATGCCGCCGCCAGAGGTACTGCTGAAAAAGGAATATGCGTTTTATGATAATATCATACATATTCCAACAATGGTTGCTCATGTCTGACATCTTGTGCTAATACTAATACTGTATTGTCTGATTTGCATAATTGCTGTTCTGCCGTATTGTCGAGATAGCGCGATAATGCCTTGCCAACGGGCCGGAACGACAAAGTAATAGTGCTAATGCGATAAAACAGTATGTTTCGTACTACTTTGGACAACACACCAACGGGCTAAGACGACTAGGCAGAAATCGGCCACTATATACAACTAACTATGTTTTGTATTAGTTTAACACAATGTACACAACTATCATATTGTGTGTTGCTAAGAGAATCGTTAGTTCGAGTATTGTTATTTACATAAATTATATACGTTAATAGCTGTATAAAGCTTGGTGTCTTGACATGTTGTGTTTCCTCGTTGCTTCTTAAAACACCTTGATAAATGAGCCTTTTAACATTATCTAGCTAGACATTCGGTCACGTAGCTTATCCTTGTAGTCTCCATGGTTTTATGACATATTTTTGACTTTTTATTAATTAATGTTACGTACACAAACAAAGAAAACATACTTTTTTTACAAACATGGTTATATCTTGATATTGAGTGTCTCTAAATGTTTTTTATTTTATTTATTTTTACTAGACCTAGATATTTGGCATCAAATCAGCGATAAAACAAGAAGAAATAGTGGCAATATTAAAGTGAAAAAAGAATGTTCTGGCTGAGATAAAGTTGGACATAGTTTTGAACTTATCAATCATAATTCTCTTTTGTTATAAGCTCGATTTATTATAAGTTAAACACTATTGAGCATTTGTAAATTTTATTAAGACGATGTATCCGCTAAAAATACAACAGCGCCTTATTACATAAAGTTGGTTATTTCTTTGGTTTGGTCAATATTAGCACAAATGTTTATTCATTGGTCAATATATATCCAAAAATAACCTTTTCAGGTATTTTTAAAAATGTTCAAAGAATCCGACAATTTGCCGCTACCATTTTTTTCTGAATTAAAAGGCGTTTTGTAAGAACTAATGGTTTGCTTTTTGAGTTATATACGCACATATATTCTTTAATCATCTTGCACTATTGTATTTGTAAGTTTATACTTAAACTTATACTAATAATTAAAACTTAGTTTTGAAAACAAATACAGTGTTGAATCCTTACTCATTTGTACAAATTAGCACATATGTCCATTCAACGTTCCCTGTTTGGGATCGAACTCACTTATACCACTCACATCCAAAGAAGTATATACTTAGAAGATATTTGACATAAAAACCAAATGAAAATCATAAGCGTTCGGTCAAATTCTTAATTAATGTGTATTTAATTATATTTTGAAATTCATCGTGAAATGATTTTTTGATTATATTTATACAGTACCTCTTTTCGCACACATATTGTATTTTCCTATCGCAAGGCGCGTCGTTCCATACGTAGTCGAAGTACTTGACGGCCGAAAGACAGTGCTCAGTCCCGTTTTGGTTGTTTGGCTGCTGGGCGCCCCATGTCTGGTAGGTCAACTCGGCACCAGTGCTCTCCCAGATCTACGGTGTAATTGTAGAATTAAACATTAGTTAGTATTTGCTCATAAGTTTGATAAATACACATTCATTTCAAAATGATTATGCTGATGAGCCCTTAAGTCTCGCAGACTGACAATTCTTAAGTAAAATTTAAATTTCTGACCGCATTCCAAATATTGTTTTACCTTATGATAAAATTGACCCGGTGCATGAATCACGATAACAAGACTAACTTATTTTAACGGATGTTATATTTACCCAATGCGCATCTTGTTCCCAGTTAGTTCCGCCGAGCCAAAATCCTTCATCAACATCCGTGTCTGAAACAGGGGGAGAACGCAAAAGTGTATACAATAGGTGGAATATGTATAATAGATTGCCACAGTTTCTGAAACAGGAGAGCATTTATTAAAGATAGCAGCAGTAATGAAACAGGGGAACATGTTTACAAGATCGCAACAGTGTAACATACTTTAAACTCGTTTCAATGATGAAATAGGAACATATTCCAAAGATCATCAAAGTGACTGAGAGGGAACAGGTTTAGAAGGGTGTCGAAATTGTCATAAAAGAAACGAGAATCACAGTATCTGAAAAACTGAACGTATTGAACAGATTGGCACAGTGTATGAATACTTAAAACATTGAAGGGATAGGCACAATGCCGGAAAATAATTGTATAAGAGATTGTTACAGTACAACAGTGGGATTAAAGGTAAGAAAAAAACCTAAGGTTTATTACATGCTATGTCCGTATTCCGTGCGTGCATGCTTATGGTGTTTGATAGCGAGTTTAAGAAGCATTTGATTTCATATTTGACACTTGTTTAGGTCTGCTTAACGTTTAGGAAGAATTATATTTAAATGGTTGAAAAAAAGAAAGTAGATTTAAACAAATAGCATTAAGAGGACATACAATTTTATAACTTATATGATTTCTGGATATTTGTCGTCAAATATGTTATTGTGATCAAAAGACTTTATTTAATGTATGCATGTCTGTATGTTACTTACGGTTGAATGTTAATGCTTGCTTATGGAACCAGCGCTGTTCACTCTCTGTCTCTATAACAATCAGGTCGCTCGAGTGCCACTTGCAGAACAGCTGTGTAGGAATGATGTAGAATTAAATATCAGATATTGTTCTACAAACATTTATTGCAGCAAGAATTGATGGTGTTTGGAATTGACAGCAGTTAAAACCTATGCAATATAACAATCACATACGCAGTATCTTTCCTTGTCGAACAGGTAGCATTCGCAAATATATTTTATTATTGCAGCCTGTTTTCAGCTGTAAAGTGTTATACGTCCATTGCAAATGATTGTTTGATTTACTTGTTTTAATTCATTGCCAATGGTGCATTTAACCTACCCTAGTGGATGCTGAGTTTTATATGTGCATTGTAAAGTATTGTTTGATTAAAGCCCGAGCAGCTTACTTTTTTCAAGTGTTCAATTTAAATGATAGTTTGGCTTACCCTAGCTGATGACCAGGTTTCTATGTCCGTTGCAAATTTATAACAACTTGAACCATGGGAAGTCCAACCATCGGTACAGGCGCAGAAAACTACAAAATGATATAACAAATTGTTATACTCAAACTAGTATTTAGAAACCCAACCCACTTATGCATGAATTCTGGACGCTCAGTGTAAATTTGGTGACCCATATTATTTTGGTATCTATTAAAAGGGTCATGTAAGCAGAAATTTAAACTGTAAACATTTGTCCGAATATATATATTTTCTTCAAACACAGATTATTTAACGTTCTACTTATTTTGGAATAACGACTGTAATTACTGTATGTGTAATGTACTTGTGAGCATTTGTTGTTCATATCAAATTTAATAAGATATTATTGTTTTTCCAAATGATACCAAACTTATATCAGGTCACCAGGAATAGACATACACCATAAAGGTGAACTTATGTATGGGTCTAATACCTTTTTGCAAAGTTTCGCCCCATACTCGATAACTTTTTCATTTTGTAAAGCTTTGTTTTTATATATATTCTGGAAAAGAAAACCTTGGCAACTTCGTAACGTTTATAGGACATATTTGTAGAGAAATAATTACAATTGCTTAAAAATCACCACGTATACATTATATTAATAGTTCAATTTTACAAATACTTGACTTAAGAGTGTTCTGAATAACTATTTTGATCATGTTCACAGGATTAGAATGCTGTTCAACAGGTTGTCCTACTAGCGCAGCGGTTAGCGCAATAGGTTATCGCTATGGCGACCCGTTTTGACATCCCGCCTTGGCAATGTGAGTTCAGTTAGTGCTTAACAAGTCTAACAAGTGAGTTTTATCCGGGAACTCTGGTTTTCTCCGCAGCACATGACCACCCTTTTGCGCATCATCATTCCAACGTGGGTAATGAAGCATTAACTTAAATAGCTTTCTTCACATTATTTGTAAACTTAATTCAGTCTAATCTAAAAAGACTTGAATCAACATTTGAAATTTCATCTTAATAAATTTTAAGCACTAACTTACCTTGAGCTACCAAAGTAGCACTAACAATTATTGACGTCCACATAGTTATATTTTTGTTCCTTGCAGGTCAGCGTGAAATAGATGTGATGATAATGTCGAATTTCCCGCGACATTATATAGATTGAATGTTCCGAATTTTGTTCTGAATTTTGTTTCACATATATGGCGTCTTTCGAGATAAGCCTTGTTTTGGAATGCACTATAGTACGTCCCTGACCTAGTTAGCTATAATTTGCGCATGCAGTACTTTACAAGGTTTTGAGACCATATGAACTTAATCCTTGCCAACTGTTGTTTCTAGGATTTCAAGAGTTTATCAAATTCGGACATAGTATCGAAATATTTCTCGACTTGTATCACTCGCCCGCAATGTACGAGAGAGACAAGCGCGGGAACGTTTGCGTTAAACAAATTAGACAACCCTTCTTCGACTTGTTTAACGTACAAACCCCCTTATTTCTGCCGGACGATTTCAACGTTTATCAAGACAAGATTA
Organism: Mya arenaria; assembly: GCF_026914265.1. Classification (NCBI taxonomy): domain Eukaryota; kingdom Metazoa; phylum Mollusca; class Bivalvia; order Myida; family Myidae; genus Mya; species Mya arenaria. The sequence continues at coordinate 8,416,365 of NC_069128.1, read as the reverse complement.
GAGATTTTTTTAATTATCGCTGTACCGTTACCCAAGACTGCAAAAAGGGTAAATAACATCCCATTGATGGTCACCTAGTGAAAAAAAAAGCCATCATAATGGAGAACAAGAGACAAACCAAGCTGTTAGTTCTTTTTATGCTTATTGTTTTCGGAGCACCCAGCTGGTTCGTTTTTGATGATGTCATGTAAAAAACAGACCTTTCAAAAACGCGATGACATAAATCGAAAAAGTGTTATCGATCGTATTTCTTTTGGACTCGGGCAACAACACACCTGCCAGGAAAAAAGCCAAAATATGTAATAATATGGTCTGTAGAAAACAGGAATTGTTCGTGTCTATTCGCGCAAACAAAGGGCAATTTTGTAAATACAATTATATTTATGGGCAATAACAGACAAAGAAACACCACTATAAACTCATTTAAAAGCATTACCTAACCAAATTATACGATCATAGTAGTTGACGCCTTATTTGAATACTAATACATTTGTTGACCAAATTCAATGGAACAATTCAAGTTTGCACCATATTTCTACATTGATAGAGTACATTAAGGGCGGTGATCAAAATCGTAACGAAAAATACAATGATACCAGATAAATGCATTCAAAAGATCGATTGTTGACATTTTTGATGACGTCATTTCGATGGTGCTATTAATGATGGTTCAATTTCAAAACAGTCAGTTTGTTTAATAAATATGCACCCGTATTCTTAAATAAGATGTACCACAATTAATACAATTGTTTTCATTAACCGAAAAGGATAAATAAACAAATATTTAATAATATAATTCATTAACAAGTTGTTTATATGCATTTTAGAATAATTTCGTCAATGGGTCATTAAAATATATGAATGACATCATCGGATGCCACAAACTTAGGAAATAAGCTTATTGCGTTGAATTGAAAATAAACTTAAATTTTGTCATCAGTTATGGCTAACTCGTTTACCGTTAAACATATAAGTGTAGATTAAAACCGTCGATCATTTCTAAATTGATACGTATTGTTTTTAATGATATTTCGTTAGCAAAGCAATCGTTGTGTTTTGTTATTTATTTATTTTGTTAGTCATTATGTTTAAAAGAGTTAATTTGGACGAAATAAGGTAGAGTTTTTATGAATGTCCACCTAATAGTCATTCTTGGCGTTTAAGTTTGTTTATTTGTTCCATATGAAAACTAGCTCATTTTGAAAAAAACACAACAAAGAAATCTAACACGTGTGTTGAAAGAACATTTAGTTCAAACAGGCGAACGCCCATTTGCGGTATCATTGTTTAAAGAAATTTAGAAATAATAGCCACATGTACAAGCTCTATCATGTGTTTGAAGCTGTACAAAAAAAACCATTCATTTTAAAACCGGGTTCCAAACCGTCGAAACATTTAAAAACAAAAACTGAAACTAGTTTGGAATCAGCCAAAACGCCTTTAATTCATCCGACAGTACAAATATACACTGAAATATAGCAAGCAAAACTGATGAAACACGTGCTTTCGACCAATACCATAAACTATTTAATTAAAACACGCTGTTTAATCTCGCAAATGGAATAATCTTTCTGACGAATTCGACAGCAGTATCATGATTCAGTGTTTCTTTATTGTTGTAAAATTTGATATAATATTCATATTTTGAGAGTTTAATACCAGTTGGAAAACATTTGAGCATTTTGAAAAATACATAACGTATGATTTATTTTTAAAGTTATGTATAATGGATGAATTTGTTTACAACTGAAAACGATCGAGAAAAATGGTATTATGCTGCAAAATAACGTTAATTAGTTGTTGTTTTGTTTGAACTTGGCTACGATTATGCTAGATGTGATTCAGGTACAAATCAACGTTTATCAGTCGTGAATTTGTTTTAAACAGGAAACCAACTTAAGGCGTGTTAAGCATTGAATTGAATTGGGTACTCGTGTACGTTGTTAATGACGCGAGCGGACGCCGGTTCCGGTAAAGTTGTAATCGTGTTAGGTAGAGGAAACACGTAACCCTGTTTAGGACTGTACTGGTATTCATTGTACCGTTTCCATTGTGCCGTTTGCATCGTACTGTTTTCTCTTGTATCTAGTACAATATACTGGTTACATTGTACCGTTTGCTTCCTGACGTAGGTTTGTGTTGATCTTTTATTGACAGGCACTCAACTCTAATCTATCGAATCCGACACACTATATGACATTTCTTACACTTGCTCGGATCTGTCCGTGCGTCGGTAAGTGAGTGCAGTATTTCATCTTTATTTTCAATAAAAAAAATCGCAGTCAAACTGAACACATTCCACTCGTTCATAACGAGTGCTCGTTTAAATTCATAAAGAACATTATAGAATATTCCTACTTGCTACAAAAGAAATACGAATCCCCTTCGACCGTCGAACCTTCTGTTAAAATATAATTAGATTGTCGAATTATAATGAGTTTATTAACACGCGTATGCATTGCCGCGAGAAAATATGAGAAATTAATAAACAAATAAAATGTCGAATGCTTAAATTAAAGTTTGTTATCAGGTAACATATTTAAGTCATTGTGAAATAGAAATAAAACATCACAATCAACGCGAGCAGGCGAACAGTATGTGGATTGGTAATGCGTTAATACTGCTGGTAAAGTCAATATCATATATTTCACACAGACATATCTTTTTTTTTATCTATCGAATTCCCGGCCATACGTCACGAAAAGCGCTGTTTTGGCCTACCTATCATATTTCAATTTTGTTGCTACCTTTGTTTTGTTTTTAGAATGTCAACGCTGAATAAACAAAACGCCGACCTTATAGTCTACACTGGTTATGAAACACTAGCATAGTTTCCTAACAGCGCTCGCGTTTGCCTCCCTTTAGGATTTTAATAATTAATCTTTCCAAGCAGATTAATAAATAGTGATAATTTAGTTAAGACGTCATTTCACAGTCGCCAAATTTAATTTAAAGACAAACATTGAATTTACGTGCGAACGTTCGACGGGCTGCAAAATAATAACCGATAATCGGTCCGGGCCGCTGAGTCATGCAAATAATCGCGGAATCCATATACAATTGTGTTACTATATATTGTAACATTTGCATTGATAGTTAGTAGTAATCAAGACGAGCAAACATACCACTTAAAAGAATAAAATTAAAAGCTTGAAGGCCTATCAAAGAAGGTAAATACCGTTAATTCATACATGTATTTTTAAGTTATAATATTCTTAGTTTGTGTATATTCAGAATAAGCTTTGTATCTCGTTTGAACAAGATAATCTACTAATCAAAGAGCAGTTTACTTTAGAAATAGTTTAAAGTATGCACTGGGCTTCAATGTACTTCAGGCATATGCATCTGTTTTAACAATGACTTCATACAAATTCAATGGAGAAATTCAATACGTGTTGACCCATACCTGCAATGTTTTCCTCTCTTAGGCCTAAATCATATACTCAATTTTGACATGAATAATACCAAATAAAGATTAACAATGATACAATTATATCAGTGGAAAGAAGTAAGATGTAACAATTGGCTGTTCTAGGAGGTGCACCGGACGTGTGACCCATTTAAAATTGTTTAAGTGAAAGTAATTTCAAGCCAATGTTGTAAAACATACATTAGATGCTTCAATGCGTACTTAAACTATCAAAAATATTTTATAAGGAGGTCACCAATCGCAAAGTAATATTTGGAGCCTATTCATTTTGGGTCACTGAATGAGTGATGCATGTTCAAAATGCGCCGAATCCTGGCCTAGTTGCTGCTAAACATATAATATTGTACTAAAGATTGACTCTTCTTTCTTCATTTTAAGTTAAGCAAATATTAATATCAAACTCATGCAAATCACCATCATAATCATCATTATCATCATCGTCAACATCTCCATTATCATCATCATCATCATCATCATCATCATCATCATCAACAACATAATCATCATCATCATTCTCATCATCATCATCATCATCATCATCATCATCATCATCATCATCATACAAGTCATTGTCCTATACTTCGTAGTTTCCCTTTCACTGTAGTCTGATCTACTTAAACACTTTAACACTCGTCTTTGATAGAAGTGATTATTCAAATTGTCCGATATTGTGCTCTATACGTTAAAAGATAAGAAAGACAAAGCAAATACCAAGTATAAACTCAACAAGGATATACGTTTAAATAAATTTATTTACTTATAAAACACTCATACAAAATGTCAACCAAGTATGCCGCCGCCAGAGGTACTGCTGAAAAAGAAAAATGCGTTTTATGATAATATCATAAATATTCCAACAATGGTTGCTTATATCTGACATATGTACTAATACCAATACTGTATTGCCCTATTGGCATCCTTTAATTGCTGTTCTGCCGTATTGTTGCTTTTTCAGTTATTAAAGCACACATATTGTTTAATCATCTTGCACTATTGTATTTGTAAGTTTATACTTAAACTTATACTTATAATTAAAACTTAAGTTTGAAAATAACTATAGAGTGTTTTGAACCCACATTATGTCCATTCAACGTTCCATGTTTGGGATCGAACTCACTTATACCACTCACATCCAAAGAAGAATATACTTTGAAGACTTGACAACAAAACCAAATGAAATTCATAAGCGTTCAGTCAAATACTTAATTAATGTGAATTTAATCAACTTTTGAAATCCATCATGCAATGAATATTGGATTTTAATTATACAGTACCTCTTTTCGCACACATATTGTATTTGTCTATCGCAAGGCGCATCGTTCCATGCGTAGTCGAAGTACTTGACGGCCGAAAGACAGTGCTCAGTCCCGTTTTGGTTGTTTGGCTGCTGGGCGCCCCATGTCTGGTAGGTCAACTCGGCACCAGTGCTCTCCCAGATCTACGGTGTAAATTACACATTAATTAGTATTTGCTCATATGTTTGATAAAAACACATTCATTTCAAAATGTATATGCTGATGGGCCCTTAAGTCTCGCAGACTGACAATTCTTAAGCAAAATTTAAATGTCCAACCGCATTCCAAATATTGTTTTACCTTATGATAAAATTGACCACGGGGCATGAATCACGATAACAAGACTAACTTATTGTAACGGATGTCATATTTACCCAATGCGCATCTTGTTCCCAGTTAGTTCCGCCGAGCCAAAATCCTTCATCAACATCCGTGTCTGAAACAGGGGGAGAACGCAAAAGTGTATACAATAGGTGGAATATGTATAATAGATTGCCACAGTTTCTGAAACAGGAGAGCATTTATTAAAGATAGCAGCAGTAATGAAACAGGGGAACATGTTTACAAGATCGCAACAGTGTAACATACTTAAAACTCGTTTCAATGATGAAATAGGAACATATTCCAAAGATCATCAGAGTGACTGAAAGGGAACAGGTTTAGAAGGGTGTCGAAATTGTCATAAAAGAAACGAGAATCACAGTATCTGAAAAAATGAACGTATTGAACAGATTGGCACAGTGTATGAATACTTAAAACCTTGAATGGATAGGCACAATGCCGGAAAATAATTGTATAAGGGATTGTTACAGTGCAACAGTGGGATTAAAGGTAAGAAACAAAGCTAAGGTTTATTACATGTTATGTCCGTATTTCCGTGCGTGCATGCTTATGGTGTTTGATAGCGAGCTTAAGAAGCATTTGATTTCATATTTGACACTTGTTTAGGTCTTCTTAACGTTTAGGAAGAATTATATTTAAATGGTTGAAAAAAGAAAATAGATTTAAACAAATAGCATTAAGAGGACATACAATTTTATAACTTATATGATTTTTGGATATTTGTCGTCACAAAATATGTTATTGTGATCAAAAAGACTTTATCTGCTGTATGTATGTCTGTATGTTACTTACGGTTGAATGTTAATGCTTGCTTATGGAACCAGCGCTGTTCACTCTCTGTCTCTATAACAATCAGGTCGCTCAAGTGCCACTTGCAGAACAGCTGTGTAGGAATGATGTAGAATTAAATATCAGATATTGTTCTACAAACATTTATTGCAGCAAGAATTGATGGTGTTTGGAATTGACAGCAGTTAAAACCTATGCAATATAACAATCATATACGCAGTATCTTTCTTTAAAGTGTTATACGTCCATTGCAAATGATTGTTTGATTTACTTGTTTTAGTTCATTGCCAATGGTGCATTTAACCTACCCTAGCAGATGCTGAGTTTTATATGTGCATTGTAAAGTATTGTTTGATTAAAGCCCGAGCAGCTTACTATTTTCAAGTGTTCAATTTAAATGATAGTTTGGGTTACCCTAGCTGATGACCAGGTTTCTATGTCCGTTGCAAATTTATAACAACTTGAACCATGGGAAGTCCAACCATCGGTACAGGCGCAGAAAACTACAAAATGATATAACAAATTGTTATACTCAAACTAGTATTTAGAAATCCAACCCACTTATGCATGAATTCTGGATGCTCAGTATAAATTTGGTGACCCATATTATTTTGGTATCTATTAAAAGGGTCTTGCAAGCAGAAATTTAAACTGTAAACATTTGTCCGAATATACATATTGTCTTCAAACACAGATTATTTAACGTTATATTTAGTTTGGAAAAACGACTGTAAAAATTGTATGTATAATGTACTTGTGATTATTTGTTGTTCACATAAGAAGTGAGCAGGCATATTTTTTAAATGTTACCAAACTTATATGGGGTTACCAGGCATACAAACATAATGGTAAACCTATATATTGGTCGTTTGTCTTATAAATATTGGGCGCAAATGCAGGAAGCACATTTGTCCAGCCCTTTCGTTACCCTTTCTCGACATTTCATATATTGACCTATGTCAAGGTATAAAAATGTACAGTTCCCAGCTGTCAATGGACTATCTAATACCGCTTTACAAAGTTTCGCCCCATACTCGAACACTCCACGATAACTCTTTCATTAGTAAATCTTTGTGTTTTTATATATTTTCTAAAAAAGGAAACCCTTGCAACTTCTTTTACGACGTATTTGTAGAGAAATACTTACAATTGCTTAAAAATTAACACTGTAAGTATGCATTGTATCAATAGTTCAATGTTACAAATACTTGATTTAAGAGTGTTCCAAAGAACTATTTTGATCATTGTCACTGGATTAGAATGCTGTTCTACAGGTTATCCGACTAGCGCAGCAGCTAGCGCAATAGAATAACACTATGGCGACCCGTCTTTGACATCCTGTCCTGGCTATGTGAGTTTGGTTAGTCGAACAAGTAGGTCTTATCCGGGTACACCGCAGCACATGACCATCCACTCGCGCATCATCATTCCAACGAGAGTGACTTAGCATAAAATGCAAAAGCTTTCTGCGCAGCCTTTGTAAACTAAATTCAGTCTAAGCTAAACAACACGTAAATCAACTCGAAGCAAACATTTGAAATTTCATCTTAATAATATTTGAAGGCTAACTTACCTTGAGCTACCAAGGTAGCGCTTACAATAATTGACGTCCACATAATTATTATTTTGTTCCTTGCTGTTCGGTGTGAAATTGGTGTGATGATAATTTCGTATTTTCCGCGACATTATATAGATGGAATGTTCTCAGTTTTGTTCTGAATTTTGTTTCACATATATGGCGTCTTTCGAGATAAGCCTTGTTTTGGAATGAACTACAGTACGTCCCTGATCTAGTTAGCAATCTTTCGCGCATGCCATACTTAACGAGGTTTTGAGACCATAAGAACTTAATCCTTGTGTTTATCAAACTCGGACATAGTATCCAAATATTTCTCGACTTGTATCACCCGCCCGCAACGTACGAGAGAGACAAGCGCGGGAACGTTTGCGTTAAACAAAAAAGACAATCCTCCGATGATTTGCTTAACGTAGATTTTCCCGTATTTCCGCCGGACGATTTCAACGTTTTTCAAGACGAGATTAGAGGCACCTGCCAACAATATTGGTTTAAGTTTTTTTTTATTTATAATTATCGCTGTGCCAATACCCAAGACTGAAATAAAAGGGTAAATAGCATCTCGTTGAAGGTCACCTAGTGGCCATTAAACCATCAAAATTGCGCATGCGCGGATATTATAAGATGGAGAACAAGAGACAAGCCAAGTCGTTAGATCTATTTATACTATTGTTTTCGAAGCACCCTGCTGGTTCGTTTTTGATGATGTCATGTAAAAAATAAAACAGACCTTTTAAAAACGCGATGTCATTCATCGAAAAACTGAAACTAGTTTGGAACTAGCCAAAACGCCTTTAATTCACCCGACAGTATAAATATACACTGAAATATAGCAAGCAATACTGATGAAACACGTGCTTTCGATCAATATACCAATACCGTAAACTATTTAATCAAAACACGCTTTTTAATGTCGCAAATGGAATAATCTTTCTGACGATTTCGACAGCAGTATCATGATTCAGTGTTTCCTTATTGTTGTAAAATGTGATATAAATATTAATATGCTAGGAGTTTAATACCAGTTGGAAAACATTTGAGCGGTATGGAAAAACACAATAGAAAATTTGATTTTAAGTCTGTATATTAATTTGTTTACAACTAAAAACGAGAAAAATGGTATTATGCTGCAAAATACCGTTACTTAGTTGTTATTTTGTTTAAACCTGGCTACGATTAAGCTAGATCTGGTTCAGTCACAAATCAACGTTTATCAGTCGTGAATTTGTTTAAAAGCTGGCATAAGACTCAAGGAAACCAACTTAAGGCGTGTTTAGCATTGAATTGGATTTGGTACTCATGAACATTTTTAATGACGCGAGCGGACGCCGGTTCCGGTGAAGTTGTAATCGTGTTAGGTAGAGGAGTATATTGTAAACACGTAACCCTGTTTAGGACTGTACTGGTATTCATTGTACCGTATTCATTGTGCCGTTTGCATTGTACTTTTTTCTCTTGTATCTAGTACAATATACTGGTTACATTGTACCGTTTGCTCCCTGACGTAGGTTTGTGTTGATCTTTTATTGACAGGCACTCAACTCTAATGTATCGAATCCGACACACTATATGACATTTCTTACACTTGTTTTGGATTTGTCTGTGCGTCGGTAAGTCAGTGCAGTATTCTATCTTTATTTTCAATAAAAAAATCGCAGTCAAACTGAACACATTCCACCCGTTCATAATGAGTCCTCGTTTAAATTCATAAAGAACATTATAGAATATTCCTACTTGCTACAACAGAAATACGAATCCCCTTCGACAGTCGAACCTCCTGTTAAAATATAATTAGATTGTTGAATTATAATGAGTTTTTTTACATGTGTATGCATTGCCGTGAGAAAATATGAGAAATTAATAAACAAATAAAATGTCGAATGCTTAAATTAAAGTTTGTTATCAGGTAACATATTTAAGTCATTGTGTAATAGAAATAAAACATCACAATCAACGCGAGCAGGCGAACAGTATGTGGAATGGTAATGCGTTAATACTGCTGGTAAAGTCAATATCATATATTTCACACAGATATATCTGTGTTTTTATCTATCGAATTCCCGGCCATACGTCACGAAAAGCGCTGTTTTGGCCTACCTATCATATTTCTTTCAATTATTGTCTCCAAATCGCAGGTGCATTCACCTATGCATCAAATATTTCAATCAAAATTACAACCTTAAAAAGTGAACAATATAGCTTGATGTAAAAGTATTTATTTTGACTTTATTTATCGAACCGAAAACAATATTAAAAATAGTAACATTTTTAATTGATAGCTACGTGGCCGCAAATTCCTCTGTTACTAAACGCCAATGTTAGATTATAATTTTATATCTTTAGTAAAGTTATTTGTTTTATTATCATTACAATTAAAAGAGTTAAACATATTAATGCATAAAATTTAAAAACAAATATTGCCTCCATCTTTTCTGTATTTAGAATGTTAAGCTTTATCACCGAGTTTAAACTTTAATTTTAAATGTGATCACTGGTTTAATTTTTTTATTATTATTTCAATTTGGTCTACGGGAAGATGAACTGATGTGAACTTATCTTTTCATCAAAACTGAATATTTTAAAATTAATGGAGCTTGTATTCATACATATAGATCAGTGGGAATTATAGGTATTGAGAAATTTAAAATCAAAATTATTCAACCCTGTAGTGTGGTAGGATGTCAGAGTTGAAAAATGATTAAGCTGATAGCGTATTTGGTTTAATGCTTTCAGTGCGTTACACAAAGAAAATCGTGATAAGCTATTAAGTGCGATGTAAAGCTAGAAGTGTAATGAAGGCAAAAGATATGACACGCTATATATAATTAAATAGATATAAAAAAATTCAATTGGATAATATTTTGAAAAAAAGTATTGAATAAAACTAAATGAACTTAAGGTTTGATATATGAAAGTCTTCATCACTAGCGCGCGAACTTGTCATTGCCTGACAGAATACTATCCAAACCAATATCATTTACTTGTAACGTTATTCACAGATATTTTGATTTTGCAAATAAATCTTAGATAAGCTATTAGAGCTACAAGTGTTATGAAGGCAAAACACTCATAACAAAAATAAGACACGCTATTGATGATTAAATAGATCAAATAATTATTCAATTGGTTAACATTTGGACAGAAATATTGAAAAAAAAAACTAAATTAACTTATGGTACCATATTTAAAAGAAGGACATCTTAACAAGCGCATGAACTTGTTATCGACTGAATGTACACTTTTCGAAACAGATTTATTTACTGACAACGCTATTTACAGTAAGATTGATATTTCAAATAACACATCGAGGTGTTCATGGGGTAACATTGTCCGTAGCGAATATATTGATACAAATTATAACACGATGCAATTTTGTAAGGCAGGGATTTTACGAAAGAATGTTTAACTTGAAGATTGTATTGGAGTTGATAGAGTTTAATTAGTGGAATTACGTCACGCAGCGGTGTTCACTTATTTACATTTAACATACGAGTTTCAGTATAGCAAACAACAGAACAAATCTTGAAAAAATATTTTCGAATCGGCGTTTAAATTAGTATCAATATTGTAAAAATTGACCAATCATTGGTAAAAATGTTATTGAAAAGGCTTATCAACAAGTACGTTTTCCAACAGTTGAGATTTACTTAAAGACCAGCTGGGCTTATATCTTAGTTTTTCAGAGCAAATATTTGGTTGGAAGATTTTATAAATTCGGCTGGGACGTTCACTTGATTAGGTTCTTATATCACGTGCGTAAAGCTAATACAGATTTAAAGTATCGTATGCATAAACTTGTGTTCATTGTTTCCGACCCATAGATATGCGAATTCTGGATACCCTGTGGCCACATATTATTTTCATATCATCTAAATGGGTTTGTATGCAGTAAACAAAATGTATCAGAGAACTAAACTAGCATAACTGATGGCCGGATTCTTAATTATGCGTGTCATTTTATCGATCCTTTGGATATTATGCTAACGTTTGACGCTTGGTGACCTCAATTTACGTTATGGTATGGTTCGGAAGGAAATTGCCAGCTGATAACCAGTATGTCAAATGAGATACCGTAAAGACAGCATACAGACAGTTATTGCAGGTTTTTCAGTCTTTATTTTAAATAACACTGCACGAAATATATTATTCTCGGCATACAAAGAATATTTTGTAATATGAATTCCGTATATGTTTTACATATTACATATTATTTATCTGTCCATCAGATCATTTTGAATGAAACAAATATAATAGCTATCAACATTTTACATGCGTATATACGATACCTTAAATCATTCAGTCTGGACAATTTTAATTTCATTTGTTCAGGTCCGGAGCTTAGGCATTAGAACGTATAAATGCCAACGTCTTAAATTTAACGCTAGCCTTTGTTTGGGATTGTTCAAGTCCGGCGCTCAAATTAACCGCTGGCGAATGTAAGATTGCTGAGGTCTGGTGCTGGCCAACGTTTTGGATTGTCTAGGCATGGAGCTTGAATTTCCCGCTGGCCAACATCTTGGAGTGTTTAGGTCCGAAGCTTAAATTTACCGCTGGCCAACGTTTGGGATTGCTTTAGTCTGAAGCTTACATTGAGCGCAGGCCTCAATTGGCCGCCAATGTTTGAAATTAGATAAATCCTTAGCTTACATTAACTGCTGAAAATATTTTGGATTGTTTTGGTCCGGAGCTTACATTTACCGCTAACCAACGTCTGTGACTGCTCTAATCCGAAGCTTAAATTAACCGCTGGCAAACCTTAATGATTATCGGGCCGGCCCAGAGATCACGTTTACCACTGGCCAACGTTTATAATTGTTTAGGTCCGAAGATCACATTTACCGCTTGCCAACGTTTAGGATTGTTAATACCCGGACATCACATCTAACCCTGGCCAACGTTTAGGATTATTTCGGTCCTGAGCTTTCATTCGCCGCTTACAGATAATCGGGAATGTTTAACTATTTGTTTTTACCATAAAGGCAAAATCTGATTATCTATTTTATATTTTGATATTGAGATTCAAGCATAAACAAATTAATTACCCTAATCGTTTCTTGAATAGCAACAAAAACGTTGTCACTATGCAATATAACGAGGCATGATACCTGTAGTGCAAACGAATTTAACAAGAGAAGAAAGGTTGGACAATCATACGTTATTAAAATACCCGATCGCTAAAGAAGTAAGCAAATAGTAGACAATTGATTGAGCCACGATTCAACTGCCGAAAAATGAAATAAAATATATTGAAGCTATCGATAACAAAAGTCTGTAAGTACAGGTTGGTACAATGAAATTATTAGGCATTATTGGAAAAAGTTTAGATATTACCAATACTGTGCCAGTATATTTACATTATTCTACGACGTTACATGAAAACAGCTCTATTGTTGAGTGTATTAGTGGATTTATAAATGTGTCTTCGCTAAAACGTATGGACATGCCTGGAGTCTAGAAAGCAAATACTTGTTAATAGAACGACAGCAACGACGTTGTTAAAAAAAGAGATGATGTAAAGGAACACAATTGTCGACGGACCATTTGATTAAATAGTTAAGTGGTAACGATATCCATAAAGCAAAAAGGACAAAAGACAAGAGTGTATCAAAGAGATTAAGAAAAATCTGGGTGTCTATTTTACAGCCAAATGTTAACTACACCATAGAGATATTGGCTGGCTGGGGATAGTTAAAAGAAAAGGAACACGTGGATTTAAACACAGCCAAACAGATGCCTGAATTAAAGATGTTGAAAATATTGACAGTAATAGGTAAGAAAATTGTTTTAGTATCAACCTTGTCACTTTTATACATTCAAATTATATTAATTTTAAGTTAGACTTGGTAACATTTTGAAAAAAAGTCGTTGTAGTTGTCCATATCCATGTCTATATATGATTTGGCTGTTGTATCTAAACTACTGAATTGCTCTAATATAGCCTATGCTTGGCATACTATCCCTAAAGATGCAGTCTTACTCCCAGATAATATGTACCACACTTAATACAATTGTTTTAATTTACCGAAAAGGATAAATAAATATAGAAAACATTTTAATGAAGGATACTGTGTTTAATTTTAAAGAAATGTGAAGAAGAATACGGTATTTCTATCTTATGAGACGATAGTTGATCACTGTAAAACTTTTAGGACCCACCAGTCATTTAATATTTGTGCTTTCAGCTATTAAATACACGGTTACAATCTTGTTATCAGTAATTAGTATTTCCTATAAATGCAATTTTTAGTAACTAGTTAAAAGTTTATTACTCAGAGTTTATGTTTGTAATACATGTATATGAATTAATTTTATTGAAGAGTATCACTTTAAATAACGCTACTTATCTTTCTTTTAATGATCAGTGGCGGCGTAGAAGAAAACAAAATATGGGGCGTGCTTTGAATAAAAGGCTTGTTCGTACTATTGGTTTAGCGATTCTAGACAAATTCCAAAACAGAAAATCCATACATTTATTTACTCAAAGTGTTTAAATAATCGGTTTATTGAACTAAATAATTAACCATTAAGGAGCTTATAGAAATTTTATGAATGCCAATTAAAAACAAACTATAATCCTTTAAAGCACGTATCGTTGACATTTGTTTCTATCCAACACTAATATTCCCCAGCTGTTGTTAAAGGAGCACAATATTGGTTGAGATTTTTTTTTATTTTTATACATGTTTGTGTTTAACTCATTTGACCTAAATAATCAAAATAAAACACCCATATGATTTGTGTACAGACAAAAAAATGCCTTTATACGTGCAGGTTTTCAATTAATGGCTACGTGGCCAAAAGCCCTCTAAGTAAAAGGTGTCAAAATATCGCTTACATTTTTCTATATATCTTAGAATTATATTTTGTTTGTTTTTTATTTTGATCAATAAATATATATGTGTAAAACATAATAATGCATTACAAAATGAAATAAATAATTATTGTTTTGCTTTCAACAATATTGTGCCCATATAAAGGGCAGGTCAGCCACAACAAGCCACTTCTAATCAGGATTTCTACAACTAAGGGAAGACTGGAATTTGAAACTGCATTTCTGTGCATTTCGAACAGAGTTTATAAATTTCTAGAATGTTTATTATAGGTGTTGAAATTACATTTAATTAAATCATTTAAAACTGAAACATATAAAAACGATCCTTATAGTTCTTTTTCTTTATAATGAACTAACACCTATTTCCGACAAAAACAAATGAAGTATTTAAAAAAAAATCTTCAACAATAGGTTTCGTATTTTGAAGACAAGAAGAAGTAATTTCTTGCACCACATAATGTCTGAAAGTAGATATTTAACAAAAAGCATTTACAATCAATGTTATCTTTCAAATTAAAGCCGATATAATGGTTTTCCAATTTGTAATTTAGTTTCGAATTTCAATAATCTAAAACAGACTTATTTATTTATTCCCTATAATCATCGTTTCTTTCAGGCGCTTGTTGACTTGCATTCTTATAATCGCAGTTACACAGCACAAACTTTCGGCAGAAAGGAACCATATGAACAGTTCGTTCAAAGAGCTCCTTTAAATTCATATATTTAAAAAAGTCTTATTTTATTTTATTGCACTATTGTTAATATTTGTCCTATATTTACAAGTGTTTGCTCATTTCTAGGTGTATTCTTTGTAATTCCTGGTAAGTCCATCGTTTGTGTTAAAAGCATTTTACACTGCTGCATGAAACTACAGCTCAATAAAACATACTAAATTTCTAAAACTAATACTATTCAGTCGATATTTGTTGAATTTCGGCAAAAGATCAAAACTCTTACCAAGTGATCACAAAAATCAATAGGTTCACGAATAGTGCAGGCACGAATAAAGATGTATAATTCTGTCTATAAGAGTACACTTATTAAGTCTAATGCATAACGGTTGGCAACATTTTGATTCAAATGAAGACTTAAAACAAAGATTTTTTTTTCCTTCATCATTTTAAATAAAACATAAGGCAGTCTACGACACTTAAAGAGGTCCGCCTTTGTTTTATTACTGTTGTTTGATTAGGTGATTGGATACTTCAAACACTTCGACAAACCTGTTTCCAAAATGAAGTATACCTGCACTGCTCGTGCCTCCCCTTCCTTACCTTCTGTGTTCTGAAACACTAAAATATTATCGAACAAAATACAAGAAGATATTTTAACAGATGCCTTTGTGTAAGATTATTTCGAAATATTTACATGTTTCTTTCTTACTAGTATTTTTAAGGTTATTTTACACTGATTTACACTCCACAAAAATGCTTGATACAGCAGTGGTAAAGTGCTTTTGATTAAAATAGTTCACAGTAATCAATAGCTCTTTGTTTGCATCACGAAAAATCATAGTGTTTTGATTAGGTTTTAGATTAGTGGACCTGTCCATTTTTAATTCAAATTAACGTTGTTTGAAATTGATGTATATTTTGTTATGAGTTCATTATGATTTTTTCTTTAATGTTTTTTTATTATTGTTATTATTTCTATTTTATTAAGTTTACCACACTTGGATTATCATTATAGTTGTTTTAAAATGCTGTTAAATTAACACACAACAAGAAAAACATTCTAGGTTTGGATAGTAATCCGCTAGTCTATAACTACCTAACAAAGGTAAACAGATTCATAACATAGCCGACCAATTGGAACTCCTTGGCCATTTCCCATCGAAAATAATCTCGGATGTATATGTATGATTAACAATGTCAGAAATCTTTACATTTAACTACGCTACAAGTAGATGGTGTAGTAATTTCCATTTTACAGTTCAACTTACCGACTTTACTCTTGGAAATCTTGATTATTTATGCAATAATACACTTCAATGAAAGTCAATGTAAACACAGTCAAACAAAATACACGTGTTAACTCTACAATTTATTTATATTATTTAAGTTACGAACTATTTTCTTCTGGTGTACCGATGAAAAATGGCCGAGGAGTCTCGAATGTTAGCCGACACCAAATAGCTTTAGCATAGAATAACCCTTAGTGCAAAATTGATCAAACATATCAGTTAACAGTTGGGCTAACTATTACGATTGTTTGGGCCATTAGTACATTAACAAATGTAGTTTCAAATAGTATTGAAAGTTTCACGAATACAAAAGGTGAAATCATGATCTTGTCTCGCTTACATGATTTAAAAAGACAATAGGTGGTTTAATCAACAGAAGCCTACCTTGACAACTTATCGTTAGCATTTAGAGCATTGAAAGTTAGAATATATTTTATCTTTTAAACAAACGTTCATTTTTTACGAACGACCGCTGATGTCGCGTAATATTTCGCTCCTTTGTAAACAGTTGTCTATATTTTTTATTCGTTTTAACAATTATAATGTGGCAGATCTTTTGCTCAAATCGAACCTCAGTTTAATGGCGAACATCAGTTGTATGCAGCGTGCTTCTAAATATGAAACATCATTAGGGAGAACTATTTGTTTAATGTTTATATTACTCTTCAATCATTTCATTGTGTTATGATTGGATTTTGAACACATTTATTGATGGTACATTATGTTGTCAAATTATCTCTACGGAGAATAAACAGTTTTAATTGCAATCATACAACACAGAATATGTTCGTCCATTGATAAATTGATATTTTGCTCGCCGATGAACCCACCTGAATTGCAACGGTAAATAAACCCGACGATCGGCATTACTACTCATTCATCATCAGTGTCGACATTATTGAATATGTTAATGCAGAAACCAACTACCAAGGTGCAATAACGAGGATTCAAAAATCCAGTACCAGGCACCAATATTACAAATACTCAAGTCAAATATAAATCTTAATTTAATTTACCACGTCAAAGCATAGTATAATGCAAAATCTTGCATGTTTATATACTTTTTGAAATTGCTTTTTCATAAAAAATTGTTGGCAAAAAGGTTTTGTCAATATTTCAAAGAAACGTAATATCAGAGCTAATAATATAATTATATGAGTAGTTGTTAAAAAAGAAGGAATTATACTCAAATATGTTTTTGACTGTAGAATATTATTCCCCTCGAATCTTGACCAAAGGTGTAAATCTACAGATTATCTGATAGCATGCCTTTTCAAAGGTGTAAAATAATATGTTATTTTTAATAACTTTAGATGCTTTGTAGTGAAATGAATTGATACTGAGATTGAGATTTGACGTATGTTTGTTTGTGATATTAGGGCCTTGGTCAACTTTGACTTATAACATAATTCGTAGTCCTGTTTTTGGTCTACTTTGGAAGTTATGAAATTTAAACCTTGTGGTTACATTTTAGAATGGTTTTCTGGCTACGTTAGCTATAATTTTGATTTACGTCACTAAAATAGATATATCGTGACTTTTTCACAATAACGACAAGTTCATTATATTGTAGTCTAACAATGTGAATGAAAAGTGTATTTGTTAACTGGCTGTTATTATGAGCCGATTTTGATAATTGCTGACGCACAAACGTTCATGTGCTATTAAGCGATTAGGACACGATAGATCTATTCATATCTTTTCTTTTCACATCTGAAGTTTAATTTGTAAAAACAAGATTTAGACATTGTGAGAAGGCCTATTCATTTGGAATACAGATATTATTATTGAATGGATTGGCAATTGTATACAACGGCTATACGCTTATGGCAGTATAAAAGTATTGATAAATCATAATTCATATTTTCCATATTTAATTGCTTATAATTATCTTCAATAATCAGTTTGTCTTAACAATGGTTTACGTCTGTTGAACTTGTTTTGTTATAAATGAGAAAAACATGCACAGTCAAAGCAATATATTTTGTTCTCGTGTTTTACGCAGATTGAAGTGATAAATTAATTGGAATGTTTTGGAAGCTCAATGCATTGTCCATGTCACTATCGCCCTTTAAATCGTCTATATTTACTTTTAATATTGGAGAGAAAAAAGAAATAAGAAATCCTAAAAATTGCAAACCCCACGACCTGTAAACATTTGAAACCATATACATATCTGTTCTGAGGGAGTGGTGCATGTTAAAAGGTTGCGACACTTAGTTATGTCCCCTCAAAAGTCATTTACTTGATCAGCCTCTGATTGCGTAAAAAAGCGTTTAGAAGTAGAGAAATAGAATGACACGGAGTTTAGAAACCCACTTAGAAACACGCATTGGGCCGAATTTACAGAAATTTATTTAAGTTAACAACGTTGTTAACGTCATTGATGCTAACATTTAAATCGTAACTGCTCTGGGCTTTTAATAGATACACTTGTGATCTTCTGTATTTCTAACAAAATCTGATACAGATTTCACCTGTACTTGTTTAGATTCAAATATGTGAGCACATCATTATAAATATTTCACGTTTAAAAGTTTACATTGATTTCAATCCTCACATTGTTGACTTTAACAAAGTTCGGCAAAAATCGGCCCATTCTCGTTTTAATTCTAGATATGTTTCGTTTAGGACGTGTATATGTACACATAGCATAAATCTAATCATCACTTCTGGTGAATAAAAATACGAGCAAAATCAATAATTTCCGGCTGAAAATTTCGCAATTACACATCACGTATAAAATGTAATCTATACATTACAAGCCCAGAGGTCCACACATAGGTTTAACAATGTTTAGAAGCACAAAGTTGAGCCTGAAAAGACATACTGAATGCTTGGTGAAACACAGTTTCACCGGAACACAAGTTGACTGTAGAGATAAATCATTTTGGTGAATACTGCCTCAAACGTTATCTATGATAATAAAATGAAAATCATAAATAACATTAAAAAAGTGAAGTATAGCTGTTGATATAAACAGATAATGTAGTTCAATGACAAATTACAGTCTACAAGTTTCAGTTAACACATGATATCTTATCACGTGGTACATGCGTGTAATACTCGTACGCAAGTTAAAATAAATCGAGAATATCACGTGATATTTAGGTGGCATGTCGCATTACCTCCCATTTTGCTAAACTATAAAAAAACACATTTATGATGCATAAAATTATAGTAGAGTACTTATAGTTTACTATGGTCTATAAATGTTAACATGCTGAGAAACTGTGAGGTTACCTCGAGTTCCATCGCCTGCTCCAAGGCGGTAATCCCATCAATAATCGATAAAGTTATGATGCTGCATTGGTGGTATGTTTGTACGTGTGTGCCCATTGTTCAGTGCTCCTTGGTTTCCTACCTTTTGACTCTAAACAGTGTATATATTTAAAGTGTTGTAAACAAGCATTTTCTCTTCAATTTTCGATCTAATGGTTATATTTTTGTCTTAAAGGCTGTCTATTTATATTTGAATGTTTGTACTAGGCTAGTCTTTATCGAATCATTTATAGTTGACTACAATTGGGCCTGTCCTTGTTGTTTTCAGTGTTTTATTGTCCCATATCTAGTTTTGATAGAAATCAAGATATCGGAATTGTTGTTTAATTTGCTAACAAAGAAAATGTGACGTTAAGTATTTTGTTATTCCACCTTTTGTTGTAGGGTTTGTGCTTGTAACAGCCCAAGGCGTCGGGGGCAGCGCACCTTCCTACAGCACGGACCTTGAGACAGAGCTACGCACAGCTCTATTTACAGGATATGAGGTTCTCCAGAGACCCATGGAACAGGTCAAGGTGAAAGTGTCTTTGAACCTGATCACCGTTAATTCTTTGGTATGTGTCTATCAACCTGTTCAACATATTTTTTGTGTCTACCAACTTTATCAGCGCCAATTCTTTAGAGGTATTAGATTATCCCTCTTTTAAGTCATACTAGTTTTTTGACCGCTCATCAAAGAGCTGAAAACTAGGCCTTTTATAGTAATTGTATCTTTGTCATTTTCGGTGTTTGTAAGTAATCTTTTTTTCGGTTATATAATTCTAAAAGAATCACACGTATACAATATTACTGTTCCGTACTTAAATGTAATAGGTTGCATCCATTCTTAAAGGTTATTTTTATATAACAACAATACCTTGAAACTTCTCTTATACCTTCTCTTAATATTCTCTTAATCTGCAAACAGTCATATGTCAGTATATGTTTTCTTAATTCCCTATTCGATTTTCAGGACATCAAGGCGCAGACTCTTTCCACATCCGGTTTCTTTCAGCTTGTAAGTAACTGTAATTTTAACTCTTGTCTAGATCGTAAATTAAATTTAAGGAGTTTTTTTTATAGCTTTGAATAACTTAAAGATCTTCCACATAATATATCGACCTCTTAAATAGGTGTATGTCACTTACTGACATCAACATGACTAATTTACGCAATGTTATATCATTTCCTTCTTAAGAAGCGAATGAATCACCAGTCAACAGTACACAAAGGTTGCTGATGACCGCGGCTCGATCGCTGACCGCGACAGATTAATAAAAGAAAGCATTAACAATTGATATCAGTAGCTCCCTTGTACATTGCTTGATATCAAATGATTGTACTCGGAAAATTAGACTTTAAAGTAGCGGTTAAAGTTCCTGGAAGATTATATCCTGTCTATCAGTGCTTTACACTTGGCAAGTAAAAGAGCCATTATGTGTCTCCGAAAAGTACTAGGGTATCGCACCAGAAATCTCATTGTGCCTAAATATATTTCTTCAACTCTGTTTATATCTAGAGGTAATTAAAAATAGCAGCCATCATTATTTCATGAAACTTATTGCAATTTAAAAAAATGCAGCGGTACACATTCATACATTCACCGAAACAGACATGAATCCTATTTGATATGGTCGCCATATTTTGGAAAATATATAAATTGTGTTTTGGTTTTCTTATTATATTGAACTATAAACAACAGTTGGATATTCAAATGTTATGCCTTTCAATTTTATTTTGGACACGACGTATTGCAGCGTAATGTTTTCATGAGCAGGAGCGATATCTTTTGCTGTTGTCGGCAAATCTGCATGGATGTTATTTTTCAATTTGTAATCAAAACCGAAATTTGAAAGGTAACAATACGCGATGTTAATTTAGGGCGTTTTGTTGATACCAAACCAGTTTCAGTTTTGATTTCAATGGTTTCAGCAGTTTCGAAACCGGTTTTGATAGTATTGCTTGAAGTAACAAATGCATTCATTTGTATCAGTTTCAACAGCATGGCTGAGCTTCTGCATGTAGCCATTATTTCTAATTATTGATATCACCTTTTTAATTTAGCTCATATGCTCATTGTAAGGCATTGTTATAAAAAATCAGTTTCAACAAACTAGGTTGATCACTTTCCGCCATGTTGTTTTCAAAGTAAACTAGTTTTCGGATGGAACGAACCGATGAGACCGCCTCCGGTCAGGGTCTCGATGGTTTTAAAAACCGGTTTCAGTTTTGGTTAAAAAAGGAATAAACTGTTTTGGTACTATTTGAAACTGTACCAAACACACAGTTCGTGAAATCGATATAAAACCGAAACTAGTCTATTACCAACAAAAACGCCCTTAAAATTTTCACACGTTTAGAAGCAAACAAAAAGCATTTATAAGCCACTAAACATTTTTCTAGTAACTCAATATGCTTCAGTTTTCCTCAACCGTTATTTAAAGAATGAGTATATATTTCGCTAAATCTCAAGTCGTGGCCTGACAACCGTCTAGAGTGGTCATCGAACACCAACTATGATAATGTCCGATTTATATTCTCCACCGAAACATACACCTGGACTCCAAAACTCGTAATTGAAAATAGGTAAATTAGCAAGGATGGTATAACACATTTGTAATATGTCGTACATGTGTACTCTTTTCTCATTTCCTGCATAGCGTTCTTGCAAATCGCACACTGCTTTTAGGTGTCAATAAAACCCTTTTATAACTTGGGATATGTGCTCTTTGTTTTTCTACACAGTGCTTTTGCTTTCTTCTATGTGGCTTTAAGTGTTCAGAAGAAATAGTTATATCTTTAATAGTTCTCATGAGTAAGCACATTATTCTTTGATAGTATTGTAATGTAAATAATAATGCCGCTTGACCATTACTTTTGATTGCAACTTATTAATGCATTTTTTTTGTACTACTCGCTAATGAAATGCACCTTAATTTATGTATTACTTTATGGTTTTTTTGAGAACATAAATGTGGTTCATTTTTCTCTTGTTAAAAAGTGCGATGAATTTGCAACGACAAATGGGAAAAAAAGATTGACCAATACAAAGTAAAAAACAATCTATATTTAAGAAGAAAATTTGCGAATACCCAGTATAAATATATACGTTATTTTGTCAGTATTCATGCTTTTAGGCATATAATAAGCAGAACTATTATTAATCTTATTAAAAAACTCAATTTTTACTGATAAATTATATTTGGTTGTGTTTCGTGTACGATTAGAAATTGGGATACTCAATACGTATGGCAAGATCATATGAATTGTCTCCAAAGAACGCAATTTTGAACCCAAAAAACATCATCGTTAATTGGTCAGCGGTGACGTGACTATCTTGTTGTTAGTGATGCTAACTAAAGAGTCTGTGTTCAATACTAACTAGTGCTTGCTCACACATGGTGTCGCTCATAGCATACTTAATATACTCACAATCTTAAAACTAAACTTGATTTGTATACATACCATACTCATTAATTTGTATACTTAGTTCAGCTAGGAAGGTAGAATTAGTTATGTTTCTGCACAAATGTTGTTCGTTCGAAGGCAAAACATTAAACAAGCAAATGATAAACATACCATTTATTTTACTCAATTACGGCAATTAATGGTAGTTGCAACACTGTCAATATTCCCTAATACATCCATAAGCAATACGTTTCCTTTGATAATCAGCAATATCATGAGTCATATCTAGTGACTCCAAATAACAAGAAAATACCAGGGCGACCGCTACCACTCTACGCTGCAATGAACGCAAACGTTTAAAATGATACTTTAATTATACATATTTAAACTTAATATTTGACTGTCTTGCTTATCAAATGCGCTCCTCCCTGTCCACGGAATGTGTAAATAAAAGGAATGGCCTGATCCTCGCCTTCGATGGAAGGATGATCCGACTAAACAAAGTGTTCGTTTTATGTTCTCGAACGAGTATACGATGTGGACGCCGAAAATTGGTATTGCAAATAGGTGAGACGTGTAAGACATTCCCTGAAACACTCTGGATAAATTTATTATGTTGCTCGTGTGAAATTTCTAGCTGCCCGTGTTGTATCATTAGTTAGCTTATAAATGCTAAATATAATTTTCTTTCACTTATAATTATGTAGTGTTTGCACTATCATCATTAAATCTATTCATGTAAATTGCTGTCGAGTTTTGTTTTTTAAATTGCGTCATTTTGATTTCGGCCAATTCTTTGAAGTTTCAAATTGCGGAAGCAACGTTAACATTTAATATCATGCTAGTGATTAAAAAAGTGACAACATTATTTCCAGAAAGTTCATCACAACATACAATTCGCGAAATTAAAAATGTATAATAACTAATCTGATCAGTAATTTAACTTTCAACAATAAGTTAACACTTGCCAGCTACATGTATGTACCTAGACAATTGTATCATTTCGGGCATAATCCGTTTTTAGGAGGGGGGGGGGTGCTATTTAGATAACACACTTATATCCCTCGTTTCCACTGAAATTTATGTAATGGGTATTTTCAACTATGTATTTGTTAAAAAAAAAACGCCTGCTTGTCTAACTTAAGGTGTGATTTATACTATACAACCCAATTTTTTTTTAATCATTGCCACTGTTTTAAGTCTTTAACTAACTCATATCTACTTACAGGTCAGCACTAGTGTGAAGAGCTTATAATTGTGCTTTGGAACCACCTGTTACAGATGGTTGATTACTAACACAATCATCTGCACCAGGTTATTGAACTCGAATCATGACTTAGTGTAGTGTCTGTAATTTTTTTGATTTTTATTTTGTTTTCAGTCCTTTAGATCTTTAGTCTTATATAGTTACTCTTTTTTTGTATTTAGAATATACTAACTTTTAAAACAATAATTATTTATGAACTGAGTTGCACAGGTAATTAAAACTTTATCTTACATCAAAATTCTTTATTTGCAACTTTTTCACACCTTTATATTCTATCTTTAGTTTTTGTTTTTCTTTTCATTTATAGATTAAATTTCAATATAAGTCTTTAAATATTTGCAAACCATGGAAGAAAATAATCAATCAAACAAATTAAATATCAATCAAACAAATTAAATAGTATTGTCCAATATTACCACAAGAGAAAACAAAAACAAAATAACTTCACGTACCTGACTCTAAATAAGCGCTTCTATAGTTTGCCTCACATGGGAATTTAAATAAACTGTACCCTTTTATTGAATATGTCTCGTCCTCTAGCGTAAATGACCTTGAAGTGTTCAGCGATGTGAACACACTGATTCGACTGAATTCCGTAGGCGCCGGTATTTGGACACCAGGGGGCGTGTTCGAGACGAGTTGTGAAGCAGATATCACCTATTACCCACTTGATACGCAGACATGCAGGTTTTTTGTTTTCCTTTAATATCTTATAAATCCAACTCAGAATTATTTTTTAAGGTTGCAATAATGTCGCACTTTATTCAAATATCAAATTATTTCTCGTTCTCATAAAATAACCAAACTGTTCAGTGTATTGATGCGTTCTTTTTCAGCATAATTTTAACAACATGGTCGTACACATCAAACGAGATAACTCTGTCATTTGACGACGACGCATTCATTTTGGACAACTTTAGCGTAAGTTATTTTGTGTGTTGCGGTTCGCTGGTCTAGTGGTAACTATAACACTTGACTGTCAATTAAGGGGTCGCAAGTCCGATTCCCCGTCGCGGCAGGGACATTCAGTTGGGGTCCCGTGTGCTATACACTGTTGTCCGTTAAAGAAGCAATGTACCTCGAACCAGGGTTACATTCTCTGTGTGCACTATGCTCCAAAACCCTGAATAACTAACAAACTTATCGGAGCACACAACAAAAAGGCAAAGCCCAAGTTCGAGTATAAAAAAGGTTACACACAACCTAATTTTGTGTTATAATTCCTTATCAAATGATTAGGGTTTACACTCTTGTAGCGCTATGTCGGTTGAAGTATGTCCTTTGTTATGGTGGAGTGCCTTAAAACAGAATATCGGTGAATGTTTAAGTTACTGCCCTTTTTATTTCCATTTTTTAACCTTGATGCCGATGGGCATACGATGATTTTTATGTATAACTGTACATATTGCAAGACTGCTCATTTCTTATATGCAACGCTTTTTCAAATGTTCTGAAAATTTGATTGAAATTGAATTGCAAATTTCTTACCAAGGTAGAAAATGTTAATGTTAAAATACTGACAAAAAGTAACGTTATATTTTCGTATACCGTCATTTTAACGGTAAATCTCGTTGGAACCTTTGCGAAATTTTCGGATAAATAAGAAAAAATATTCCAACATACCGTTTCTGACTAGTAGCTATATATTTAGGAAAACGGGGAATGGGAGTTGCTGGAGACATCAAACACTTCGGAATCCGCCGGAAGGTCAAAGTCCGAGTCCTACACTTACGACAGGTGAGCTTTAAATGGTGAGACAGATTAACCTATTTGTAAGTGCGTGTCCATCCGAGTCCTACACATACGACAGGTGAGATCTTGTTGATGAGACAGTTTACCTATTTGTAAGTGCGTGTCCATCCAAGTCCTACACATACGACAGGTGAGATCTTGTTGGTAAGACAGATTTTCCTATTTGTAAGTGCGTGTCCATCCGAGTCCTACACGTACGACAGGTGAGTTCTTGTTGATGAGACAGTTTACCTATTTGTAAGTGCGTGTCCATCCGAGTCCTATACATACGACAGGTGAGATCTTGTTGGTGAGACAGATTTACCTATTTGTAAGTGCGTGTCCATCCGAGTCCTACACATACGACAGGTGAGATCTTGTTGGTGAGACAGATATACCTATTTGTAAGTGCGTGTCCATCCGAGTCCTACACATACGACAGGTGAGATCTTATTGGTGAGACAGATTTACCTATTTGTAAATGCGGGTCCATCCGAGTCCTACACATACGACAGGTGAGATCTTATTGGTGAGACAAATTTACCTATTTGTAAGTGCGGGTCCATCCGAGTCCTACACACAGAACAGGTGATTTTAAATAATATAAACCCATCCGAGTTCAACACTAACGATAGTTAAGATTGTATTTGTAAAACAGACCAACTGATTTAATACAGTACGCCTGTCCAAAATTCAACACTTATGACAGATCGATTTGTATTGGTAAGTGGGACCAACTAATTTAGTAGTGTTGGTCCGCCTCAACGATTACCATAATTATTAGGTAAAATTTTATTAATGAGATGGTCAAACGAATTCGGTAGTGTTAGTCTGTCCGAGTTCTGAAATTATGATAGGTGGTATTTTATTTTTAAGAAAGACCAACTGATTTAGTAGTGTTTGTCCGTCCGAGTTTTATAATAACGGTAAGCGGTATTGTATTTTTAAGAAAGACCAACTGATTTAGTAGTGTTGGTTCGTCCGTGTTCTTCACTTACGATAGGTGGTATTGTATTTTTAAGAAAGACCAACTGATTCAGAAGTGTTGGTTCGTCCGAGTTCTTCACTTACGATAGGTGGTATTGTATTGGTGAGATAGACCAACCGATTTAGTTGTATGGTTAATCCGATTTTTACACTAACAATAGGTGAGTCTTTTCTGGTGAGATAAGCAAACGTATTTAGAAGTGTAGTTCCGGTCGAGTTTTATACTTACAAAAGGTGAGATTGTATTGATTATATAGACAACCTATGGAGTGGGTGTAGAGTGGGTCCGTTCGAGTTCCACACTAACTGTATGTGGATATTTATTTGTGAGATATGCAACCCGATTTAGTAGTGCCGGTTTGTCCGAGTTCTACAATTATGATAGGTGAGATAAATGTTTTAACAGTGTAGGTCTATATCGAGGCGTTTATTTACGACAGGTGAGATAGTAATGATTGACCCGTTTTGTACTAAATTAATGAAAGTCCGACTCTCGAAATATCATTGTTACAATAGTGTCAAGTCCTATGCTATGAATAGATGAGATTTTTACTAACTTATTTGAGAACTTGTTACAACTATGTTGGTCAAAGACCTACATTTATGATGTTACAATAATTGCGTGAGTTAATATTAAAGTACTTCACACTGTAAGTGTATATGGTTAATTCACAAATTGTTTTGATGAAAAATGTTAGAGTACTTCATTTACCACTCATCGCAATGTATTGATTTGATTATCCAGTTTTTGTTTCAGTACAATACCCAAGCCTTACATTTGCGACCGGTGGAAATGTATGGAATGAATATGTCAAATTAATGTTTGTTTTAACCGCGATTGCGAGCAACAATCTTTTATTGGCATTGTCGTCTGCATCCATAATTATAACTGTGATGTCTGGCACTGCGAAATATTTTGAAGGCCCAAAATATACTAAGTGTGACCACCGGTTAAAGTCTCAATATGATTGAGAGCAGTGTTAGGTACAAAGGGGTCATGACACTTTAACAATGGCTTAACTTGAATGAGTCAACACTGGATTTCATTATGATATTAAGCATTAGTCAGCACTTAGGCATGAACAACTACCATTATACATTTATATTATGTGTTTCATTTTGACCCTTCCTTTTCAGATTGTATTTCACTTTGAAGTTAAGGAGGAGACCCCTTTATCACATCTTGAACACTATCTTCCCCGTGATTCTCATGTCCTGTCTGATCGTGTTTGTGTTCAAACTGCCCCCTGAGTCGGGGGAGCGAGTCGGGATGTCTTTGACAGGTAGGGCTTAACATTGATTTGGATGTTGATTGTGTAAAATGGTGAGTAATAAAGGGGTCAAAGTTAAATTCCCAATGGAAGTCATTGTATTGTCAGAATGGGAGTAGGACAAAAATACACCAATCATTTTGTGCAAAGTCAAACTGATTGACCTATTATTTCAACTTTTTACCATTCTACCTTATAAACACCAAAATGAATATCTCACTTGTAACAGTATTGTTTTCTAAAAGAATCTTTTACCCCCGCAAGATATCAAAATTACGATATAATATCTAATTCAATTTAATAACCCAGTTATACATGTTGAACAATAAATGTTAATCGTTCTTTTACAGTGTTGTTGGCTTACGCCGTGTATCTGACGCTGATAACAGATAATATTCCACAGACATCACTAAGCGCTAGTATTCTGTGTAAGTGTGTCCCTATATGCTCAAAAACATAAGCTTACAATATAAGCTACTTGACATCTACTTACTGGTACCACAATATAAAGTGTGACACAAGTTGTTGTTTGAAAATAACATAATACACATAACATAATATACAAACAGGTAAAATGAGGATTTAGCATAGCATTACAATTTCAAACGGCATACTGTAAACTTGAATTTTTTACGTGCAATATTTTTCATTTGCGGTCAGTTTTATGTATTACTTTACAAACTGGTGCATTGAAAAGCTTCATAACCGCCATCCTAGTTCCCATATGTCAAGAACAGTGTTGGCCTCATACACAGTATTAACAACAAACTGTAATGATAGAGAATAATGATAATACAATTCATTTTTAGCCACATACCTCACGATCATCCTAATGTTGAGCACGCTCTCGGTGATCTTCACGATTGTCGTCCTTGACATTTACTTCAACCATGACGATGACGAAGCGCCCCCTGATTGGCTTCAGAAATTCACAAAAATTTTCTTGGTTAACATTACGTGCTGGAAAGGTAAACCGGTTTCAAAATGAGTGTATAACTTGAAAATAGAAAACTATATTGCAATATAAATAGCTCTTTTTTGAAAGCTGAATATAAATAGTGTTTCATATTTAAAACATATTTATATTTTGAAACGTCCGAATGAGGGTCTGTCGTTTAATCAACTTCAATGCCCACGTTATTCTTCTGTATTATTGTCTACACTTTATATATGATAAATAGTCAAATTTGTCCTTACGTCTACATAACTGAAGGACCAAGAAGGCGTAAGTCGGAAAACACACTTTTCTGTTTGCCAGCCAATATATTTACTACAACAAATTTATAATATAAAATAAATTTAAATTATATATTCTAAAGAAAAACGACAACGAGTACTTATATGTCGACCATAGGATGTTTCAGAGGCGAAGGTCGATAATATGATTGTTTAATTCAGTTTTCCAATATACGCGTATAAGCTTCGAAAAACATGCATTATACATCAGCATTGTTAACGCTTGTTTCTATTCTGGTATAACTAAAATGTATTCGCTACCATATCAACAATAAGTCTCACCGGATATTTCTTCGGGAACAACTAGCTTTATATTGTAAATGTGGCGCATACATTAACATGCATGCAAAATATACCACATCAATCAAACATTAATGAGTATATTTCTTACACGATAACTATGAAAACACACCATTGTGTAGGCATCTCGGTGGCTGTGTTTTTCAGGAACTTCTTCAGACATTCAGTTATGCCATCTCAGCTAGCAAAAATTAGATATTAATCACAGCGTTCATTAGCTACCCCATCACACTAAAGTCATATTTCTGAAAATGATTCAACTTTAAGTATTACAATCTTTATAAGCATCGATTATTTTTACATAATATGCGGTATACTCAATGATTCCAAGTTACCATACGATAAATGACAACGATGTCGACATGCATCCATACGCCCTACTTTGTTTTAGGAGAAGCATGTTGCAGACAAGGGAAAGTTAAGCCATCCACTGGCTCTGATTCGCGCATTGCTTTGGTGGATCTGGATAATGTCAACGATGCAAAAACAAGGATTAATTCCCCAAGCGGCAAGGTGCCGTTGACAGATGATGAAAATGAAGAAAACACCAAACCCGATGAAAAATATTACTCGTGGAAGGAGGTTGCTCTCATTCTGGATCGCTTCTTTATGTATTTGTTTGTATTTATGGTTTTTACTGTTACCGTGGTGTGTCTGTCGATTCTTGCTATTGGTGGGTAACAAGAAATTAACATGTTTTGTGTTGGTAAGCAACACTCAGATAAGCTTTCTTGTATTATGCCGTTAACAATTTTGCAAATGACTGCAAATGACATTTCGTTTGACTATGTTTATCACATTGCAGTGCTCAGTATCAATAAAACAAAACACCAGGTAGCGCATAGTAACTAATGGAATTTTAATTTAGCTAGTAAAACTGTGTTTACATGAACTTGATCCTTTTACGAGTTAGTGTAATTGCTCAGTGGAATGTTTAGAAATATGTGCTTTAACCATTTTTGTGCATTTCTTATAGTGTTTTTACTATACACTGTTCTCATGTTGTTTAAACTAATATACAATCATTTAGTAAAAGCATGTGTGCAAACCATTTATCACAAAAAGTAGACTCCAGAGATTTCAACTAATGAAGATGTACGATTACATTACTTAGTTACCTACAGGTATAAATGTAGTTGTTAGAGGAAATCATAAATAGTTGTTGTTTCTGTTTAAATGAAAAAAACTTTGACTTAAAAGTCCTCCTTGTGTTTTCTGAATGTACGCCGACTTTTTTTTATAAAAATTGTGTTAATTACTTGTGATGCAAGTGTAAATGATGTCATAACTACTTTGTCATCCAGTTATACAATTTTACTAAAGGGAACATCCCAGTAAATTCAAAAGTACACCCTGTTTTGAACCACAAAGCAAGGGCTAAAACGAAAATGAACTAGATACAAAACGTATGAACACCACATAAACAAATCTCACAAATAGACCACACATTTTTCGAGTTAGCTATACCAATAAATGATGGCATTGCCTCCATGGAGCATTAAGTGACACACGAATTTACTGAAACACGAGTCTACTTGGTGCTTAAACTAAGGTGTCAGCCAGGACCTGTTTAAAATAGATTCAAACAAGGTTTCACGTAAGGAAGTTATTTGGGGGGTATAAGTATGTTTTGTACATAATCAAGTCAAAGTAAGTTTTTTTCTCGATGCCATTGTATTCTTCAAGTTGTTAAGGAAAAGATATATCGACATGTTTTTTAGAAAGTTATTTCGGATTATCAGTATCTATTTATTTATAAAATCTAGTCCAAATAAGTTTTTTCTTGCCCAATGACATTGTATACTACAAGCTGTTAAACTAAAGATTTAATATCGACACTGTTTGAAAACATTTGACCACAGAACGATTTTGCGAGCTGAATTTCAATACAATTGATACTAAGTAGTAATCAAGACTAGTAAAAATACATACTACTACTAAAATGAAAGTTATATGTTTTTAGGCCCCAAAGTCGTGCCTGTCTTTTGATATATATTATTATTAGTGTGTGTAAGTATATAAAATAATATTTGTATCTCGTTTGAACAACATAATCTACTTGATAAAGAGCAGTCTGCTATGACAAGAGTTTAGAGTATGCACTGGACTTCTTAGAACTCATTTACAGCATATGTGTTTGTTTAAACAGTGACTGCATACAAACTAAACGGCAGCTCCAATACGTTTTGATCTATACATTCTATGGGTTTTGTCCTGCCGGCTTATATAATCTACATAATTTTGACATAAATAATACATACTAAGGATTAATACTGGAACAATCATATTAGTTAAAAGTATCAAAATGTAACATTCGACGGTTCCAGGAGGTACACCGCACATGTGACCCTTGTAAAGTTGTAAAGTGATAGTAATTTCAAGCCAATGCGGTAAAACATACATCAGATGCACTATTACGGACTTAAATAAGCCAAAATATTCTACGAGGAGGTCACCAATCGCAAAATAATATATGGCGCCTATTTATTTGGGTCCTTGGCTGCACGTTCAAATTGCGCCTCTTCTAATTTCAAATCCTGGACCTGCTGCTACTAAACATTTAGAATCTTGCCATACATTGACATTGTTTTCAAATTTTAGGTCACACTAATTGTAACAGGTGCCTCATTTGGAATGTGCTGCAATCACCTTTTACTTTGTTTGAATAACCATTTAGTTCATATCAACAGAATAAAAGGTATACACTTGAAATGGTTTTATAAAACAATTACGCAATTCAGTTGAGATCATCATCATCATTATCATCGTCATCATCATCATCATCATCATCATCATCATCATCATCATCATCATCATCATCATCATTATTATTATTATTATTATTATCATCATCATCATCAGCAGCAGCAGCAGTATCAGCAGTAGGAGCATCATCATCATAATCATCATCATCATCACCATCACTTAAGGTGTAATATTAATTGGGTTAAACCATAAGCTTCGAGTCTCGGTCTGTCAAAGAAGTATAAGTCATTGTCCTACACTTCGTAGTTTTCCTTTTACTGGAGTCTGCTCATCTATAACTTTTTACACTCGTCTTTAATGGAAGTGGTTAGTCATATTGTCCGATAGTGTGCTGTATAATTGTGCATTTAAAAATATAGCATACAAAGTAAAGACCAGGTATACAGTAAAAACTTAACAATGCTATTCGTTTAATTATATTTATTTATTTATTTATAAAACACAATGTCAACCAAGTATGCTGCCACCAGAGGTACTGCTGCAAAAAGAGAAAGATGCGATTTTTAAAAATGCCATAAAATTGTTATTATACCAACAATGGTGGCTAATTTCCGACATTATATGCTATGGTAATGGCGCCTTGGCGAAACGACAGAACGACAAATACTTTATTTGTTCTATTTGCCGTTCTGTCGTTTTGTCGAGATAGCACCCTACCAACGCACCGTAACGACAAAGTTAAAGTCCTAATGCGACAAAACAGAAGTAGTCTAGTTTTACACAATGTATATAGGTATCATATTGTGGGTCGCTGAAGGAAACGTTAGTTCAAATGATCTAAATAGCTGTAAAAAGTTTGCTGTCTTGACGTGTTGTGTTTCCTCGTTGTTTCGTAAAAGACCGTAATGTCTGGACCTTTAAGCATAATTTAGTGAGACATTAGTTAGACATTCGGTCACGTGGCTTGTCCCTGTGGTCTCCATTGTTTTATTACATTAAATTTGAATTTTAAACTATGTTACATAAAACACCCAAACTTGATTTTTCCACATATAGGCTTATATGTTGTAATTGAATTTCTCAAAAGTTTTTTTTTCTATTTAATATTAATAAATATTGCCCTGGATGTTTTGAGATCAAAACAGAGATAAAAAAATAAGGAATTATGGCAATATTAGATTGCAAAAAAAAATGTTATGACTAACCAAACGACATCATAATAATTAATTATTCATAATTCACCTTATATTGTATTTTTGCTTATCATTACATTCAAGTTCAACAATAATGATCATAAGTAAAATATTTGTTTAAAGTAATATATCCGTATATAAGACAACTGCAACTTTTTGTATAAAACTGGTGTATAACTTTGTTCGGACATAAGTAATCTAAATGCTTATTGATTGGTCAATATTTATCAAATAATGACTACCAACCAATCAAACCAGTTTTATAAATGCGCAAACTTTCCGACAGATAACCTTTGGAAAAATTATCCCAGTTTTATAAAATTGGCTGCTGACATTTTCCTAAATTAAATGGTTTTTTGTAAGATGATGTTGATGGTTTGCTATTTAAGTTATTAATGCACACATAGTTTTTATTTATAATTGAATTATTGTATTTGTCAGTTTATACTTATTAATTTGAGCCAGGTTTTGAAGATAACTGTAAGCTGTTCTGAATCATTTTCCTGTACGGTATAAATTAGCGTAGGTTTTCATTAAACGTTCCCCTGTCTAGGATCGAACCCACGACGCCTTGGACAAATATAATACTCCCATTCAAAGTAGTATAAACTATGTAGATATTTGACGTCCAAACCAGATGATAAACATAAGTGTCCAGTCAAATTCTTAATAAATGCATATTGAAACATACTTTGCAATTGATCATAAAATGACAATTTGAACAGTTCCCTCCCAAATCTTTGATTACAGTTATGCAGTACCTCTTTTCGCAAACATATTGTATTTGTCTATCGCAAGGCGCGTCGTTCCATGCGTAGTCGAAATACTTGACGGCCGAAAGACAGTGCTCAGTCCCGTTTTGATTGTTTGGCTGCTGGGCGCCCCATGTCTGGTAGGTCAACTCGGCACCAGTGCTCTCCCAGATCTACAGTGTATTTAAAAATGTCCTATTACACATAAGCTAGTATCTTTTCATAAGTTTGGTGAATTAAATCTACATTATAAAACAGTATACGTGGTATATGTCAATGAGCCCTTGAGTTTCGCTGCTTATGTTCTTGAAGTGAATGTTGAATGCCGTTTTTCTACAAAAGTCAAACAGATAAAACCTTTTCTAGATAGAACAAGATAAATATAGATTTTTCTTTAATTGTATGCCCCTGTTGAAGAAATTTCCCTCTGCATATGCATCACGATAACTAGACTAACTTAATTTAACGGATGTCATATTTACCCAATGCGCATCTCGTTCCCAATTAGTTCCACCGAGCCAAAATCCTTCATCAACATCCGTGTCTGAAACAGGGGGGCATATGTATAAGAGATCGTCACAGTTAATAAAACTGGGGATCTGGTATAAAAGATCGCCACGGTGTATGTAACAAGGAAACATGTATAAGAGATTGCCACAGTGTGTGAAATAGGGGAACATGTATAAAATATCGCCACAGTGTATGAAACAGTGTAACATGTATAAAAGATCGCCACAGTGTATGAAACAGGAGATCATGTATAAAACATCGCCACAGTGGATGAAACAGGGAAAAATGTATAAAAGATCGCCAAAGTTTATGAAAAAGGGGAAAATGTATAAAAGATCGCCACAGTGTCTGAAACAGGGAATACTACAATGTATAAAAGATTGCCTCAGTGTCTGAAACAGGGAATACTACAATGTATAAAAGATTGCCACATTGTATGAAGCACGGGAACATGTATTTAAGATCGCCACAGTGGATGAAACAGGGAAACATGTATTAAAGATTGCCACAGTGTATGAAACACGGGAACATGTATTTAAGATCGCCACCGTGGATGAAACAGGGAAACATGTATAAAAGATCGCCAAAGTTTATGAAAAAAGGGAACATGTATAAAAGATCGCCACAGTGTCTGAAACAGGGAATACTACAATGTATAAAAGATTGCCAGTGTATGAAACACGGGAATACTACAATGTATAAAAGATTGCCACAGTGTATGAAGCACGGAAACATGTATTTAAGATCGCCACAGTGGATGAAACAGGGAAACATGTATTAAAGATTGCCACAGTGTATGAAACACGGGAACATGTATTTAAGATCGCCACCGTGGATGAAACAGGGAAATATGTATAACAGATCGCCAAAGTTTATGAAAAAGGGGAACATGTATAAAAGATCGCCACAGTGTCTGAAACAGGGAATACTACAATGTATAAAATATTGCCACAGTGTATGAAACACGGGAACATGTATTTAATATCGCCACAGGGAATGAAACAGGGGGACATGTATAAATGATCGCCACAGTGTATGAAACAGGGGAGCATGAATAAAAAGTCGCCATAGAAAATACTAATTTCGCCCCTGTCTATGGAAATTGGATCACCCTTGTCTGATGAAAGGGGATCACCCATGTCTGATAAACGGGGATCACACCTGTCTGAACTTGGAGGTACCCCTGTCTGGTGAAAAAGAATCACCTCTGTCGGATAAACGGTGATCACCCCTGTCTGATAAACTAGAATCAAACCTGTCTGAACTGGGAGGTACCCCTGTCTGGATCACCCTTGTCTGATAAACGTGGATCATCCCTGTCTGATAAACGGGGATCACACCTGTCTTAACTGGGAGGTACCCCTGTCTGGAGAAAAAGGATCACCCTTGTCTGATGAACGGGGATCACCCTTGTCTGATGAACGAGGATCACCCCTGTCTGAAGAGCGGGTATAACCCCTGTTACTATAACGATTGTTACACTGGCACCAAGCACGGCTTAGGCCGTTTTCTTTTCAAGAAACATATATGAAAAATAATGATCAAAAAGGAGGAGAAATTAAGAACTGTGTTGTACATATAACTTACGGTTGAATGTTAAAGCTTGCTTATGGAACCAACGCTGTTCACTCTCTGTCTCGATAACGATCAGGTCGCTCGAGTGCCACTTGCAGAATAGCTGTGTGGGGATGATATATACATGAATAACATATATCATTCAACATATATTTATTGGAGCAAGGATTGGTGGAGTTCGGAATTGACAGCAATTGATACCCTTGTTATATGGTATCCCCATACCCAGTATTCCCCCTTGCAGGTGCAATATCTGCCAACACGTTCGAAAATAACTGGAATGCAGCTATATAAGAATGCGTTTTCGGAAAACACGTTTTTTTATTTATGCAACATGGTATCATATTGTTGTTTCTATTTCAAATAAAAGACACTTTTCACTTTTGATTTCATAGCTACTGCATACTTTTAATGTCCATTGCAAATGATGGTTTAATTTCACCTAATGCCTGTCCATTTTTATGTCCTTTGTCAATGATAGTTAAACTTACATTAGCGGATGCCAAGTTTTTTTTATTGTTATTGTATATGCTGGTCTCTTTTCCCCGCTCATAGTTTTCTATTACCATTGCAAATGATGGTTTAAACTGCACTTGCGGATGCCCACTTGTGTACGTCCATTGTAAAAGATGGTTTGATTCAAACCCTAGAGACTGACCAATTTTCTATGTCAAATTCAAATGATAAGTTGGCTTACCCTAGCGGATGACCAGTTTCTATGTCCATTGCAAATTTATAACAACTTGAAGCATGGGAAATCAAACCAAATTTCGGATTTCCCATGACCATTGCAAATGATGAAATGATAGTTAGGCTGACCCTAGCGGCGAATAAGTTTTCTATGTTAATTGCTAATGATTGAGTGCCCAGTTTTATATGTGCAGTGAAGGGATGTTATGACCAAATCCTTAGCGGTTGACCACTTTTCTTTGTCCAATTCAAATGATAGTTTGGCTTACCCTAGCTGATGACCAGGTTTCTATGTCCGTTGCAAATTTATAACAACTTGAACCATGGGAAGTCCAACCATCGGTACAGGCGCAGAAAACTACAAATTAATATCAAAAGAGATAAACTCAAACTGTTATTTAGGAATCCAACCAACTAATATATAACTTTTTGATGCCAAACATAGATCTGGTGACCCATATTAAATAGGTATGAATTAAGAGAGTTTTATGAGCAGAGATTTAAACTGTAAAAATACGAATATAAATTTTCTTCAAAAACAGGGGATTTAACGTCCTAATCAATTTGTTATAAAGATTGTAATTTATTTATCTATAATGTACTTGTGATCATGTGTTGTATACATAAATAGTGAGCTGGCATTCTTTTCAAATGATAACAAACTAATATGGGGACAGAAGGCATCAACATACAACATAAAGGTCAACTTATTTATCGCTCGTATTTTTTATGTATATCTTCACAAGTTTAGGAAGCACATTCGTCCAGCCCTTTCGTTACGCTCTCAACTATTCATATTTAGTTCAAGATCAGGTTTGACAATACACGGTTCCCTGTCAAAGGACTGGCTAATACCGCTTTGCGAATTTAAACACTCCACGATAACTTATTCTTTAGAACAGTTTGTTCAATTTTACAAATACTTTACTTAAAAGTGTTCCGGTGGATTATTTTGATCATGTTTATAGGGTTATGATGGTGTCTGTTTAGCGCAGCGGTAAATGCATTACATAATCACTATGGCGACCCGTGATCGACATCCGGCTTGGCGATGTGAGTTTCATCTTAATTAAAATCTCCAACTTACCTTGAGCTATCAAAGTAGCGCCAACAATTATCGAATTCCACATTATTAAGTTTTTTGTTCCGTGTTGTTTAGCGTAAGAAATGTTGTAATGATAATAATTTCGTATTTCCCGCGATATTAAATAGATAGAATGTTCCCAATTTTGTTCTCATTTTTGTTGCACCTTTTGTTCTGATAGATATGCTGCGCCTTTTGAGATAAGTCTTGATTTGGAATGCACTATAGTACATAATC
The DNA here is from genome assembly GCF_026914265.1 of Mya arenaria. NCBI lineage: Eukaryota > Metazoa > Mollusca > Bivalvia > Myida > Myidae > Mya > Mya arenaria. The sequence continues at coordinate 8,377,930 of NC_069128.1, read as the reverse complement.
AAGATAGCAATCCGTCCCGCATGGGATTAAACTGGAACCTATGTATACAGTTTTTATTCAACCTGATGACATTGCCGACAGACATCATTAAAGGTCAGATAATTGACGCTCATCTTGCTTCTACTATTAATGACCCGTTTATATGGTTTGACTTACGGCTTTAAAATAGGTTTCTAGACGCTTAACTATAATCACTGTATGAATAAAGAAAGTTCACGTTACAACGCAGTATGTTTTTATAATATAAACTACACATCAAAATATCTTATCGGTTAAAGTATTAACGATAACACATAATTATTAATTCTCGACAAAAGTTGTCTTCATATGTATGATTTTTAATCTTAAGATAAGCCGAAGAATGCACGTCTTTTTAAGGACAACGGGGACAGGGTAGTAACTTGTCATCCTAATCGTGAATGTTAACAAAGTCACAAATATAACAAGGTATCCAACCGAGTCACAATCGCTAAGTCAAATACATATTTATCAGTGGTAACGGTATGCGTTATGCGGTTCTTTATTATGTTAAATATTTTTGCGCTTATCAAGCCAGTAGAGATCCATCGCCGAAAACGTTTACCTATGGTCGTAATGGGATCCCGGAACATCCCCCCACATGCACAAATACACACTTCACAAAAAGCAGTTTTGGTGGCCTTTATGCCAAAAGAGGCCGTGCATTGGAGGCACCCATAATTGAATCTAGTAACGTTTTAAATACTTTTAAACTACATCACTAGGAAATGTGAACATCTCACATTTATAGCTAGAGTAAAGGTAATTCAATTAAACACGATATTTGCTCGAGGGCGTTTTGACTGTTTGCTGTAGGAAAAATAAGGCAATAACTGTAAGGCAACACATTTCCATTTTCTGCGCTATTATCATTAATGATTATTTCCCTCGGTTCCTCACAAAGATCTATTTATGATTCTTCGGCTTGCTCTTAAGTTCACATTAACGTTCGAATCTTATGAACGTATTAAAATAAAGTGATCTTTTAATTTGCCATATTTTAAATCGCACAATACTCCAACACTCGTACGTCCAATTGTGTAACCCCGTGCATTAATTATAAGTAATGTCATGTCAGAAATAGATCTGACGAAGCCTGATTTCAAGAACGTTCAATAAAACCTGGTACACTTGACGCGCACATATATATGGCTAAACATTACGAGTTGTGCTCCTTGATCGGCTGAAAATCCAACAAATGAGCGTCGGCATTGATCAGTGGCATTTTTTTTATCATTCTTTACTTCGAATTCGTAAGATAATAGAAGAAAAAGAAAAAATCATCGTTAACATTTTATTAACATATGTAAATTGCATATATATACATGTCAACATCAATTTTTGAAAAAAGCTGAAACTGTGAATGAAAAAGAACTTTAATATTAATTATTGCAGGTGCATACTGTGCGCTATATTTATCTGCATAGCCAGACAACTTGCATATTTATGATACAAACACCTGCAAAGATCTGTTACCTGCAGATTTTATCAAAAGCATGGAAATTAATTTTGCAAATAAGGAAGAGTATAAAATGACTTGCTCGTCTAAACATATATTTAGATTTCGACAACCCGATGAAAGTGACTCAATGCAATAGTAGTAGGATTACCATCAACTTTCTTTTGAAGGATAATGGAAGTCCAGAGATAAAACTGACAAAAGAAGATACGAAACGAAAGCCATATTCAGTTGAAATCTTACTTGGACCGCTGGCACCAACAAATATTCACTATTAGTAGAAAATTGAAACCAACTTTGTAATGTGTATGTATGAAAATTAAATTTATCTCATTGATACATCTGATACAATCAAATTGGACTTTTGAATACTATGACCCTTGTTTAATCATTTTAAAGGGGGCTCTATAAGTGTTCACCGAATATGTTAAAATTATTCCGAAATAAATATTACTAACTCGCTTTTAACGTTTGCAAAAAGGTTAGTTCCCCGAAGATTTCACAAAAATATAAAATGCAATAACATTATCTACAACATGTTTTCGTTCATTTATTGTTATATATTTGCAATCATAAAATAAATGTCTTTTCAATTGCTATCAAACCTATATGGGGACACCATGCATTAGCATTTAACAGTGTGAATAATGGAGACAATACTTAGTTTAGAGAACTAGCTATTTTGTTGGTCGGTTTCCTAAAGTCAACACTCAATCTCTTAACAGGTTATTTACAGTATTACATGCAACTTGATAACAATAGTGTGAGAATAAAACGGAACTTATTGTTTGTAATGCAATTATTTGTTTCTTCGATTTTGTTAATGGGTAATATTATTTCTGCAGCAAATAAGTCGTTTTGCTGATTATGTCAACCACAGCATAACCATTTTTAGTACGCCTTTATTTTTCGTACCCGTACTTTCATTCAGCATATTTCAAAGTATTTGTTTTTTCTTCTTCTATTCTTTTTTTGTAGTTTTATGTTATGTTTCTGTTTACCATACCCTCGTCGTATTTTAGTTTCCGATATTTGCTCCCCAGTCCTCCACTTCTTAAGTTTCTTTCAATCACATATTCGCTCGTCGTTTTTTTTTTCCTTCTGTATTTTTTAAAATTATTTTGTCGATTTTATTTTCCGTTACATGTTTAGATTGCGACAAAAGCTGGTAGTATATGGAATCACTCTCCGATTCTGTTATCTGGTCAGAAACTAGTGCTAATGCCCATGTTTTGATGCCATGACAATGTCAAAACCTCTTGAAATTTATTTAAATTAACGCTATTCCTCCTCTTCCTCTTCCACTATATAAATTGGATCAGAATTGGGATCAAGTTCAAAACAGTCAATGTAAAAATGTTCAATGTTGTTCACAACATGCGACAAGTGAGTGTCAAAAATGTTCCGGACATCAGGGTAAATCTGTAAAAGTAAAAAGGTAGAAGATAACTAAAATACTTAAAACATTTATGTTATGGCAAGCGTATTTCAGCCCCTCCACGCCTTTAATCGTTTTTACTTTATATGTCATTATCGGGAAAAAGGAATAAAACTGTAAAAGATGCATTTTTTGCGGACTAGAAATGGTTAAAAACATTATTAGGGGATTACCATCAGCTCTCCCCTAATAAAATTTTTAACCCCATATGACTTCAATTTTTGGATCAACATAGTTCATACATATTGAGCCAATTGTTCTATACTTAGTTAAAGATAAAATCATTGATAACATCATATTAGTTAAACATTCAAAACCTTACAGCTCTTGATATTTATTTGATACTAAGTTTTCTGTATTTCTAACAACATTTGAAACAGACCTTTCAGTTTTACTTGATTACATTAAAATATGTGAGCACGTAATCCAACAGTTTACATATAACAATTAATAATAATATTGTAAATACCATTGTTAACTTGAAAATAATTTTGAAAAATCGACTCATTGTCAATTAAATAAAACACTAATCGTGATATGAAAAACACCACCCAATAGCTGATATGTTAGGATATAGAATAATGGCCAATCCTTGAAACTTAAAAGAAAATATTGCCGTTCTACAACTCGACACCTTTTCGTAAATGAACATGTGCAATATCACCATTATGTCATACCTGTTGCATATGGCTTACACCAGCGTCCACCAGTGATTTGATATATTGAGCAGTGTGTTGGAACTGAACGCGATCTGAAATGCAGGATTAAAATGTATATATCTTTCTTCTCATTTCATGATTCGAAGACCTCAGCTAAATAACTGTTTTCGTAAAGGTCCTTTATCTTGCAGAGGTGTATTATGCAAAACAAGCGTTACTTCAATTCATTATCAATAAGAGGATATGTGTTGTGTTGTGCTGAGACGTTTTTACGTTATGTAAATAATATTTACAACTTTGATCCAATTTTGATATTGTATTTCTATGTTAAGTTTTTGGACTTTTCCAACATAAAAAACTATTTAAAAAACGTATAAGCAATACATAAAGGCAACTACGTCATCACGGCAACAGCTTTGTTTTTGTGAATTTCGATGAAAGTTTAGTGATAAAAACATACGAAACAAAAACTGAATTTAGTTTTGTAAATCAAAGCCTAAAATAATTAGACTTTCAATAACTTTTTCTGCAATAAAACATTTTCTGTCATGATTTTTGACAACAGTCCCGGGTCAACTGTAGATTTTGGGTTATCATTGAAACAAGCATTTTGGTCACATTTGTTTAATACCACATGTAATCTTTTGTTCCATGTCTTACCTTATAAAAGGTGAACTATTTCCTTTAAATGACTTCCCCCAAACTTACCATTCAGTGTACCATGTAAAAGGTATAAGGAATGCTTTTTCATATTTGTGGCGCTTTTCAGCAGCTTTGGTCCCTGAAATAAAAAAAAATGTATGTCTTAGGATTGCCTGCTGCTTGTTATGGAATTGCTAGTTATACAAACCCGTTTATTGAAAAATAATGTATAATATAGACAGGACGAAAAACAATTATCGTTATTAAATGTGTCCACGGGCCGATTGTGCAGACTTTAAAGTGAGCAATGTTGTTAACATTATCGATGATGTTTTCATTCAGATCTAAACTGCACTAAAGGTTTAATTGATACACTTATGGTCTAATGTATTTGTTGCAAGCCGTGCGACAACTGCTTCCGCTGTTCTTGTTTAATTTTAATAATTGAAAACGATGCTATGTGTGATTTAAAGGCACATAATATCTGCTGATGCAAAGATATTCATTTTAAGTTTTAATGCATTATCATGTCAAACTTTTTCTACTCTAATGTCCAAAACAAAACAAACCCATATGATGAAGGCACAGGTAAAAAATGCTCAGTTAAACAACCAGTCCAATAGATCGTCTTGCTTAAACTTTCAGTTTGAACATATACAACGAGTTGGTTGAACTCACTTACGATACTTTTATTTTCATACTGTCACAACTATTAACTAGTATGCGAACACGTGAGCGTTCAGATTCCGACTAGATTCTTATATATTTTGTACGAGATAAATGTTGTCATAAAAGTTGTATTTTTCCTTAAATGAAATATCATGCTAAATAAACAAAATATGTCGATGTAATAATCATTACATTTAAAAACTCACTTGTGATATGTGGTACCCAGCAGGTATATTATACTTGGTATGTACATATGAATCTGAAATAAGGGAAACTCAAATTATGTAATACATCATATAACGTTTTAACAAAGAACATTTGTACCGCTTTCTAACACTGAGTCCACAGAGTTTATTTTTTGAATTCCCTCGTCAAATCCGGTCATCCAAATTTCGCTACCTTTTTTAATAAAAACAAAAACAAAAATCCAAGCATTTTAAGAGGACCTGAAAGCGCGTAGGTTCATTATTGGCGATGCATTATTATATAGTAAAAAAGAATTACATTTTAAATCGATAAAAAAACAAGGTGGCCCTTCTATAACAAACACGTATACATATAATTGAAAAATGAAATTTCGAAACTATAGTATTCTATTGCTGTTAGTCGAAATGCAAGAAGGATAGTTTTATTTCTTTTCATGCTTTTCGGTTAACTATTGAGTTGTATCAGGGAAATAGCTACAGTTAGAATATTGATATTATAAAAAAATATTAAACCTTCGAATATATGTGTATAGAAATAGAAAAAAAATACTGATGTCACCAAAGGCTACGCCACTTCAATTATCACTTATAAATGAAACACGACCTTATACTGAAATCAGCAAATATTTTCAAAGAATATTAGCGATTGTTGTATTTTTGAATCAGTCGAACAGTGACGATATACATTGACACAATTTAAAACGGAAAAATGTGGCCTTACTCAATTTCTGAACTCATTCGTAGTTGTCTTTAAATGTTTGATGCTCTTATGCAAAAAAAATAAAGCATTCTTATATGTTCTAAAGAGAAATACTCATTTCTTTAAGAATGCACTTACTCATATATGAGTAATCTACGATGGGTGAAAGGGCAGTCCCGCAGAAAATGACGTCATTAAAATCTGAGTTCAGTGTAGACAAGGCCACGTGTCCTCCATAGGACTGAAATTGAAAGATATGTATATCATTAAACATAGGAAAAAACTTTTTCCTAAGGATTTTAACACATTCAGTTAACATTGCAGCTGATTCAAGCAAGGAAATATGTTTGTGGCTTAATCTACTTGGCCATTAGTCCGATATTGCTTGATGTTTTGCGATTTTTCATAAATATCTCACTAAATTAAAATGATTTCGTATCATCTGTTCGTTCAATTGAACTGAACAAAATACTTTAAAACTAAGTTTAAAATTATATATATTGAATAATATAAAGAAGTATAAAATTGGAATATCGGCAGTCTTCAGGCTGTTGTTTGTGGAGATTTGTGCTGTTTTTCCATGTTTCTTGTTTGTGATTTTTGTTTTTGTGTTCCATTTCTTTGGTGTTTACCCTGTACTATTAAACGGGATTATGTTCAAACGCTTGACTTCTGAGCTTGTTTCTGTAGTTTTTCATATAATAATTGAGTGTGTTTTTAGTTTTCGTTTCTTGGAATCAGTAAATCAATAAAAAAATCTTTATTTGATAGATCAGACAATTAACTTCTGTTTTATTGAGAATTGTTGTTGTTTTAACACAATCATTCCTTTACTCCCGCGGAAAAATATCCAAGTCAAAACTTTATGTAATGCAACAAATTAGACACTTAAACCATTGACTAGATTTATTGAAGCTTGTTGGTGTTGATGTTTTATTAATGTTTGTTAATTTTTTTTAGGCTGCTTACCTGTCCTGAAATGCCCATCTTCTCCGTAACATAATGCAACGTGCGAAAGTACCTGTAAACGGAGTAAGAAATTATTTATTTTTGTTCATGATAAAGAGAAATACTTTTGTTTAACGACCGCCATCCTTTAAATAGTAAAGACTTAATGAAGACAGTTTTAATTTTTGAAAATTTAGATTTATAATGCTTGATAATGCAATAGGAGTAAGAACAGACGCAAACCCGCTAATATTTATGCAGAAAGCTACAGAAACAAGCTCAGTAGTAAAAGTTTAAACATAAACCCGGTTTAGTGGCACTCCACAAACAGCACAGTGCATACATTATATATATATATATAAATAGGTATGTTTATCAAGAATTGTTAGGTACCGCTTTGGAACTGTCAGTAAAATGTAAATTTACCAGTAAACCAAAACTAGTCATGCACCTAGGCTAAACAAGAGACACAGTGCGACAAGGTATCAAGCATAACACAAAAAGTATATCTGTTTTTGGACCAGACGACTTTAAACGTTAAAACTACAACGTGGAGGACTACAGAAATGTCCCGAGTAGTTTTTTCCATTGAACAACCGCCCTTTTAACAGCAAAAGGATCAAAACCAGACACGATACAGACCGCTACAGGATAAAAATCAAAACACAACAATTATAATATATTTATTGGACCAGACGACTTTAAATTGTTATAGTTGTACCTTGTTGCCTACAAAGAATAGCCCAGTAGTCTAACATTTAACCTAAAATATTTAGAAGCAAAAGGTTTTAGGCAAAACATAGACAAAACAAGAGACATATCGATGCAAGTCAAGACACATTAAACAAAAATATAGATTTGGTCATTGAAAATGCTGGGAGTAACCGCCTTGGCAGAGTCAGTGAAAACTAAACAAAAAATGACATGGGCTGCACACCACTCCAATAAGACAAACTTAAGTATGAGCAAGACCATTGTAAAACAATGCTTTTGGAACCAGGAACAATCCTAGTATTTAAGTAAACCGCACTAAATGACACAAACCAGAAGCACAAATACCAAAAGGCCAACCAGTAACAAATACGTACACTATACAAATAGGAATACAGGTGAGCAAGACTATTGTAAAACAATTCATTTGAACCAGGTACACTCTTAGTAAGTAAACCTCACTTAATGACATAAACCAGAAGCACGAATACCAAAATTGCCAAGCGAATAATTTATACACTAGACAACTCGTATATTATACAAATCATATATAATGCATCGTCGGTAAAGTAGAGTTTATGTAATGTTTTGAAACAGTTAGTGTTTTCACACGAAGCTATACATGCGTAAAACCGAATACGATTTCGAATACTGGATTCAAATTGTTTTCTCATGTTTTTACAGAGTAATCCTTAACGGTAATCCGAGTTTCCATATATGGTTTATCCGTAATAGTCCTTAGTGGCAGTAGCCAATCCGCAAAACGCGCAAAATTAATAAACCCAGTCAAGAATGCAAGAAATGGTGAGCATGATACTTTATCTGTTTGATTATGCAGACATAAACAAGATGCTGTTATACAGTTAGTCAAAAAGATTATGCAATCATGTACACTATGATGTTATACAGTTTATCTATTCGATACTGCGATTTAATATAAAATTGTATTCTATTAATGACAAACTGACACCTAGCCCATAGATAGCTATGTTTTTGTTGCAAGATACTGTTAATAAGTAATAGTTGCATTTGTCGCCCAGCCAAAACGCGTCCATTGAATTAAGCCAGTCACGAGTGCAAGAAAGTGTCACAATTATTCGATTATGAAATCCTTTTCAACATGGGTAAACACTCTATTCGATTATGCAGTCATATACAATATTGTATAATGTTACTGACCAGGTGAATATTTGTATTCACAAATAGCCCATGAATGGTTTTTTTCTAACCTCATAGAGGCCAGTATCTCGTCTGACTCCCGGGCGCCAATTTGACCCCTGATAGATTTGAGCCATTCTTCGCCCCGTCCACTCGAGCCGCTTGTGTCAATTTTGGCGATTACAATGCTCCGCAAGCTGCTCAGAACCTCCTCCCATCCAATGTAAAACTTGGATGTGACACTTTGGTCACCGATTTCGTTGTTTCTGAATTTATAAACACTCTGATAAGCAAGTAACATAATTTATAATCTTTTACTGCAAAGGGAAATTAATATTTCCAACGGTTACTTGTGACCTACAGACATATAAAAATATAAATTGTTCATTTCTTTTTACCATTCTCGTTGTGATTTATTAAATGAGTATACTGTTCAAGGCAGTTTCGCTTTCTAAACAAAGCTCGTAAGTACTTAGCCGAATGATAAATAAAAGGTGTTTGACATTGTTTCTCCATGAAGGAAATATAAACTTACGGAATTATTAAAACGTTGTATTTGATTTCCTCTTCCATATCCAACACCGGCGGAAGAATTGTTTTAGCAAGAACGTCTGGAAGTATAAAAGTCAAATATAGTCGTATTCACTCGATTTTTTGGTCAATAAAATACAGTTGTATACGCCCTATATGTTAGGTCGAAATATCAAGTTGTTTACGCGCGGTATGTTCGGTTGGTGAAATATAAATGTATGAGCGCATTTCGTTAGGTCAGTACAATATAGACGAAACTCGCATTGTGTGAGTTCAGTACAATATAGATATATAGAGTAAAATAATCATATAACATAACATAACTCACAGTTTTCGTCAGGAAGCGTTATATTCATATATTCATATTCGGGCAACAGCTTTGTTGACAAATGTTGACGCAGTCTGTCATTATCCTCAATAGTTGCGACTGCAAAAATAACACTTATCATATATTGGTGATGTTATACCTGGTTGTGTAGGTACTTGACAAAGTTCAAAAATATTACTTTTCGATACGAATGAATAAGCAGAAGCAAACACATAAAACACATGTTTTACAGATCGTCACCTTAGTGCAATAACTCAATATCTGCTTCTATTTCTATATGCAATTATTGAGTTATTGCACTAAGGTGACGATCTGTAAAACAAAGCACCTTTATGGTAAAATATATAAAGGAATGTGTTGGACATAACTTATAACAGTATAGTAAAAACTAGAGGAAACTATCCCAGTGGCCATATGAAATAGCAAATAATTAAAATAACTGTTTCCAATGCACCATTTCGCAGATATTTTCATACAAATCAAGACAAGATGTCAACGTAACACATCATTCTACTAAAACTTTCCTGAGGGTCATTGTTATTAATTTGATTTTAAAATATATAGCTATGGGACGGATTAAAACAGTATGTGCTAGCAAAAGTAATCAGACAGTATGCATAAGACAAAAAGGTTATTATCAATTGGACATGAAATGACATGCATTTATCTTTGAATTCAATGAAATTGCCCGGTGCATTCATTTTCAAACAACTCACGATATAAAAAAGTCCATACTAATTTTAAACTTGAGGTATTCAATGACAGTGTGATTGATTAGCTAAGTTGTTATAATCATAATAAAAAGAGACAGCAACAAAACAGGATACATTTTGTGGTAAGACAACTACGTCTACTCCCTGCTCCGATATCACAAAAATATTTAAGTCAGTTCTCAACCTCAACATGTTTTACCACACAAGATTAAAAACAATATTAAAACCTTAGGTGTTTGTTTATTCATTGTAATATTGACATCTTTTATCAACACATTCTATGAGATATTGCGCCATAAAAAGGAATACTGGAAGGATATTTAATTTGTATAAAGGTCTTAATTAGAAATGTGATATTGAGAGTGAAACGGAGATATAACATGAGCATGATATCGTATTTGGGCCTCTTTCATGAGATGAGATCATGCTCAAGTTTCATAAAACTGGCTTACCTAACATATCTGGAGCTTCAACTAAGCTGTAAAACGGCACATCGGGACCTAAACAAGCCAATAAATAATACTGCCCAGCGTGTCCAAAATTGACGTCAACGTAACGGCATACTTCACTTACGTTACACGTAAGACATGTCATTTCTCTAAAGTCGTATGCGTGCATATTTGTCGTCACGCTGTAAAGGTGACGCTCTTCTGGCTTTTCTATTGGTGAAGCAAGGAAATACCTGGAAAGAATCAATATCGTCTTTTGGGATATGTTTGTTTGTGCTTATTTCTACGAAAATGAATACTAGTTATCATTCATATTTTGAAATAAATGGAATATAGCAAAAGCGAGCATGCCGACTTGATGCATTACATTTTATTCAAAATATGAACGAAAGCAAACGAACGTTTCACCTATTTTGTCACAAACATAACTGAGTTTGACCATTTGACTTGCAGACTTATTATCTCCATATCAAGGCTTCTGGGCATTTTATGAGAATTGTTTTTTTTCAATTTTCAAACACACAACACATCGATTTTATTGTTGATTTAGGTAGGGAAAGCTGTAAACTTTGGCTACTGTGCCGGTTTAACATTTCTTACAAAGTCGTTATTAAGATGATAGTTATACGTTATGTTTTCCACGCGAATTTCACTCAACGCCTGTTAATTAAAAAAAAAAAACGTTCACTAAAAAAGGCAAGTCGTTGAATGTCGGTGCAAGATCAGAAAATGTTTCTCTGGTGATTATTCGTTGAACTTAAATTCAAATTTACTCCGAAATCTAACAAATATCCTGTTTATCTTATACTCACACTGTATCGTTGCTGAAACTGACAATTTTATAAACGTCCACTGTGTTAACAGTAAGATATAACATCTGACCGTTTTGAATGGGTGGCTGAAAAATTAAAACATATGTTTTAATCATTTTCGAGAACCAACACATGTGAATGCAACTGATTTTTTTAATGTAAATCTAGATTTTTCTTTTCTTTGCATTCACCTAACTAAAAGTGTTCCGCTTAGTTGAAAAGAAAAGTTTAGTTCCTTCAGGAATTCGGTCCGTGACACTAGTTTTATAGGATCTAATTTAAAATGTAGAGTGGTGTGATTTTATTTAAAGGAGATATTTACTGAAAACCATTTGAAAAACAAAAAAACAAAACAAAGGAAGTGAAATTCTTACATTGATTTCAATGGAAGCATCAACAATCGCCACTTGTGTAAAGGTTTTTCCGCTCCCGTCGTAACGTGGGGCAGTAATAAAGTACTCGTTTCCACTTGGTGTAAATATGATATCAACTGGCTGGAAGTTGAAATATTGCAATTGCAACAATTTGGTTGCCAGCTCACTTTCATAAAAAACACATTATTCCTACACCATTACTTACGTATATTGAAACATCAATAAAAATATTAAGTGATATCATCGTCAAATATAGCATAATTTTGATGGGTATTTCAGACATGTTATTCACTTCAAAAAAGAAATCATTGCTACAAGACCAGGCGCAGGATGACCAATAATAAAAAAAAATCCAGTAATTGGAATTCAGTAGCTCACGCGAGTGGTACAAGCAAATGCCGTGTCATCTCAATACACCGTTTTGAGTTTAAAATACATGGTGGTTAAAGTTAGCATGTGCCCAAGTAAACCAACTCTTTATGCGGTCATCTTATCTATTTACTTATGTCGCATTGAAAACCTGGGAAAAACGTTTGATCACATCTAATCTGTCCTGCTGAAAAGTGCGTGTAAAACTCATCAAGTTTGTGTTTACAGATGACATATTCAAGGGGCCGTTTGTATAAGAAATGAAACATGAAACTCCAAACTTACCGGATCTATCCATCCTATTTGTGATTCTAACTGAATATTCTGAAATTCAAAGAACGAAAGCATATACAGATATCAACAGTTTATAGGTTTAATCTTAAAATTTAAGACCCAAACGCATCGATTATGTTGAATGTTATTTGTACAGTTTGGTTATGAAACACTTTTAGGAAATAACAATACACTGAAAGCACTAGATACATAAACTTATCAAATGTCGTTAGATATAAAATTACTTACGTCATAACAAAACCCGCTAGTAGCCGAACAAATGCTAATTATAGATACATTGTGATGTACGCTTAACCACGTGACTGCAAATGTGACGTTGTTCTTCCAAACCACTGACGCCACGTATGGGCTCCTACAAACAACAACGTTTTCAAAAGCTGTTACTTCCGAAACTTATGAAGACGCACTAGAGAATCAATAGAATCTAAACTCAAACAACAATTGCTTAAACTTCAGTTTGCTGATTTTTGAAAGATGTTGATGTTGTCCTTAAGTTAAACATACATCTAAAACTTTCATTAAAGTTCAAAATACATTACTTATTTTAAACGACGTCTCAAAAAAAACATTTTTTAAACAAAACACGTGTGTCGGTTAACTTATAGATATATTATAACTTTTATATGTTCGTTTATTATTTCAGAAGTACTTAATGCTAACCTATTCAAGAAAAGCTCTGGGGTCGTCACAACATACGTCTGATTCTTTGGAAAGTTGTACACATTTAGCTTTAAGACTGGCAAAGGACTGCCCGGCTGAAATATATACAAACTTCAGCTCTTTCTTACAGTGAACCCCACCTTAGGGACTGTCTCATCTTGATAGGACTCGCTCATGTTTTTACCGTTTATTTCACAGTTATGCATCGGAAAACTCTAATACTATAATTATTTTACACCAACCTACTCCGGTTAATTAGAAAGAAATAGAAAACCGACTACAGAACCGCTCTCCGACAAGGACTCTGACAGAAAATGCGGGATAATTTAATAAATTAATCTATAACCTTATGATGGAAAACTTTAATTACGCTCTTAAAAATCGTTGACTTTCAAAAACAAATTTTGAGTGTATATCATTGTTTCTATGGGTTGCTAGTTTCAACAATCCTCATGGTTTACCACACTTTATTTCGACATAAAAAAGGCAATATAATTATCAAGCGGAAACATACAGTGATAACGTGTTTATTAACGATGTTTTGGTTCTCGTATATGTACTTTTTTATAAATGTAACTATTTTTGAATGTACCTTTGGATAACGTAAATTTTGTTTTTCAGAATAACTATTTGAAGGGTCTGAAAAGTGCACCATCTCGATCAACGGTATCTCTGTGTCATTTAACTCCATGTACACGAGGAACTGGTCGTTTGATGAGAGCCATAGAGTGTTGTCCCGGCGGAGTACCTCCTCTGAAAAATACGTTAACGAGCCATATTCGATAAGGTCTTTAAATTATCTCTTTAGTTAATCTAAGGCAGGGCGTATCCAGGAGTTGACGTAAAATGCGGCGCACTATAAGCTGCAACTTCTCCAGGAACCGACGAGCCTTGGCTATACGTAAAACATATTTGGTGGGTGGTTATATATTAGGGGAAATGGTTCGCCCGCCAAGATCCGTTTGTGTTGGGAATATTATTTGGATTTTTATTAGACTTCTTCTTAAATTAAGGATTCAATTCAATGGAATTCACAGGGAAGGAAGGGAAGAATTTATTATATTGTTAGAATACATAGAAGTGGAACTCACAAAAAAATGAAATGCTTTCATAATAAAAAATTCACGTCTAGAATTGTGCATTTTATAAGCATCCATTATGGACATCCAAACAGAAATTCCGCAGTAAATATAGTTTTCTAAGTTCGTAGAACACAGTAGCCTTTTATAAATGCGAAGTTTTATTTCAGCAATAATAGGAAAAGGCAGAAGGACGGATGTCGGACGGATTTAAATGTGAGCTTTTATTTATAAAATGATTTTACTTTATTGATTTGACAAGTCATTTGTAGATAAACATATATTTCATTCGCTTAATTTGTGACACATGGGAGAGAATCACTGCTCGCTGATTGTTTTTACACAAGTGACTCAAAGTGATACAATCCACAAACCGATCGAACGAACAATACATCTAAGATAAATGTGTACCTCCGTAAAGCCAATCAGGGACTCCATTGAATACGTCACCGACTTTTCCAGATGACGTCACTGGCAAAAAGGGCTCGCCCGAACGTTGTTCACTAACCGATTCTTTCAAGTAAATGTTGTTGTTTTGAACCACAATCTAAAACAAACAGTCCCAAAAAAATATTCAATAATTATGCGGGGCATACCAACAGTAAATTTCACAACAAATAATATATAACTGTTTTAGCATAATAATAGCATCAGTCTTGGCATTTTTGATAAGGATGTGTCGCAAACTTTATTTTGGTAATCCAGACAAGTTTTGTATTAGTTATCTTTAACCATTCCAGTAATTTTGAATTGTTCCATAGGAGAAATGTCAGAGATAGAGTCAGAAATATTATTTTTGATTGGCCGCTAATATCATCTTTTTTTCTTAATTGCATTGTTTACTGACCGCTGACCTGATACAAAGGTCTGTTTCTTCTACAGTTACGTTTAACTTGTTTGATATATCATATGAGATGGCCCTGGAATTTTAATTATTTTAAATTACTTGTTTAAAAATTATCTCTAAGATATTTATTTTACCAGGCTTTGTCCTATGTGGCGACGTCTTATTATCCGCCACATCGGAGTTTACTTTTCCTCAGGATTGATTATAATAATATTAATCAATCCAAATTATCCGAACTTGGGTGAGAATTACACACACAACGCAATGAGTTTATATAATCCAAATTTTAATAGCACTTTATCTTACTATCCATCATAGTCAACAATCTAAGTATTATATCTCTGAACACATGTCAACGGCTTATATAGTACAAAAGCACGTGACTAAAACTCGTGTAAATGTTGAAACGTGGGTAAATCGTGACGTCGCCGTCGGTGCACAAACACCGACGGCAACGTCACATTCACCGTCGTAACAAGCAATACACCGTTCAAATTAAACGATTTAAATTACTAGATTTAGAATAAGGATAAGTTAACTATGCTATACTAATACGTTTTCAGTACAATATTAACACAGTATAGTTAACATTTAAATAAACAAACTGTAATCGTGCTATTCACGACATTCCCGCCGGGAACAAAAGTTAAATGACACAGTACTGCATAAGTGAGTATTAATGGTATTTCCTTAATTCTAGTGAACATTTCATATATTCAAAAATCTTAAACTTTGTAAGAATGACAATGAAACATTTTTACGTGGCTGATACGTTCAGAGTTTCCTTAACGTACGGAAAATACAAACATGTCCGCCACAAGAAAATAACTCACTATACAAGTACAGTGTAAAAACAGTAAAAATAACGTTACATATCATAACTCCATGAATCTATACTAGTGTCAAACTGTTCATGGATAACAGTATCCCCATTGTATGTGTACACTACTCTAGCTGTGTATGTCGTTAAGCATGCCACACGACGAGTTGCTGTGTCTCGGCATACGGTGTCGTCTTCCTCGTCGTCTTCCTCGTCACTGATGATGATAACGGAGGTGTCATCCAAATCGCTACGTTCTTCATCGGTTTCGATGTCGGGTGACGCACTTACATTGTCCGCGACGTCGGTATCTGCGATACTGATGTCGGCTGATGAAATAGTCTCTCCATTCGGCACGGTGTATAAACATGCTTCTCCGCTGGATTCGTAAGTAACGGGTTCGTCACTGGTAACGGGTTCGTCGCTGGTAACGGGTTCGTCGTTGGTAACGGGTTCGTCGTTGGTAACGGGTTCGTCACTGGAAACGGGTTCGTCACTGGTAACGGGCTCGTCGTTGATCGAACACACTGTTTCTTCGTCCAGAGTTATTTCTGGGCCTTTCAGATAGACATCTATATCCTCGAGTAATTCATTCTCGAAAGCGTCGTTGGCATCAGAGCTGCACAGCTTACGTAGCTCATCTGACTCGGCAAGTATATCGAACGCCGAGTCATCCTCGCTAATATCCTCATACTCATTTGTAGAAATTCTAGCAGCATTACCTCGCGGCGCCGATAAGGCCAACTCTCTAGCCTGAATACCGGAGAGGCTATGGCTAATAATCAAATGTCTTGATAAATAGCTTCGACGTATAAATTTCGAAAAGCATCCATCTTGGGTGCAGTTCCAATGTTCGATGGTAGAATGTCGCTCCTTTATATGTCTGGTCAGGCTTCTCTGATGTTTGAACACTTTATCACAAACACCGCACTTATGTTCTGGCATCTTCGTAGTTTTAATGTAACTTGTGCTATTGCAAACTAAAGAATGGCACATTGACATTTACTTCACTTTATATACACGATAAGAAACTGCATATGCACGTTGAAAACGAATTTCTCGTGCACGAATTTAACCGACGGTGTATAGTTTTATCGAACTGAAGTTAATCCGTGTCGGTAAGAAACCACGTGTCAAGTACACTATATTATCATACACCGTTGGCAGCTTATTCTTAGAATTAACACCGATGCACACAATGTAATAAAATGTTATATTATTCAAATTGTAATAAAATGATATTGTTTTTATACACTTAATGAAATATATATATTTCGCAAAGGCGCTGATATTCCGTTTTAACCTAATATTCTAACGCTCGAATTTTATGCAGAGCTTCGATTGCAGCCTTGCGCTGCGGTCTAGGTGAAGGACCCAGTGTAGACCTCGCTTCTCCGATATACACACTATGCTGTTTGGATGTTTCAATTGGAAACATCAGGTTTAAAGGTCGTCTGATAACACGACCCGATGCTAGCTGCACTTCTGCAGACCGTACATATCCGTCACCACTTGTTCGTAGCCCTTTGATTTTTCCCATTTTCCAGCAGCCTCGTGGAAGCTCGTCCTTAACAGGAATTACGTCCCCTGCACAAGGTTGAGCTGAAGACTGAATTCTGCCACTCTTTAAGTGCGTTTGTGTCCGTTCTCGCAAACTCAACAGATAGTCGTCTCTCCACATTTTCCAGAACAGGTTTAACAACGAATTACCCTTCTTCCACATAGCTAACAGTTTGTCGGCTGTGCTCTCACATGGTATGTATGGCAGATCATCTGTGTCATCGTCTATACTCTAGGATTTAATGTCAGAAAATGGCCCGGAGTCAAAGTGATGGTTGAGTTGATGTCGTCATCAACATACACGAGCGGTCTTGCGTTCACTACCGCTTCAACTTCTCTCATAACTGTTTGCATTTGAATCAAAGTTAGCAACTTCCGGCCAAGTGTCTTGCGTAATGACCTCTTAACTAAGCCAACAAGCCTCTCATAGAATCCGCCAAACCATGGTGCACGTTCGACAATAAAATGCCACTTTATTCTGTTTTCGGACATATAACTAGTAACGTCCTCGTGTTTAAGTGTGTGTGACCACAACATATCCATTGTAGCGCCAGCTGTTTTAAACTGCAATGCGTTGTCGGACGTTATTGCATTCGGAACACCACGCAATGCTACAAATCTCCTGAATGAAAGGAGAAACTCTTCAGAGGACATATCTTGCACTACTTCTAAATGTATTGCACGGGTTACTAAGCAGGTAAATAGACACACCCAGATTTTCTTCTTTACAGCAGCCGAATTGATGTATAAGGGACCCAAATAATCCAGTCCTGTGTTTGTAAATGGCTGTGCTGATGTCACTCGTGATTTTGGCAGAGGTGGCATCTCCGGAACTTTGTACGGACCGCCTTCAGAACGACGACACACATTACACTGACGAAGTACTGATTTAACCACTGCTCGTCCTTGAGGAATCCAGTACTTGTAACGCACACAGCTTAATGTTTGAGAAACTCCACAGTGAATGATTTGTTTGTGATGTTGTTCAATCAACAGTTGAGTGAACCTGTCGTTTCTAGGCAACAGTATAGGATTTCGCGAACTTTCAATGAGTTCTGCATACTGCAGTCTTCCCCTGCAACGCAAAATACCCCTGTCGTCTAGAGTCAAGTTTAGCTGACGTTGTAGGTTGTTAGGTTTCTTGCTGCTGATAGCCAAATAAACGTCTCCATAGTGTTTCTTCTGAATGTACTTTAACCATAACCACTCTGCTTCACATATTTCTGAAGTTGAGAGAGCACCACGTTTCTTATTTTCTGGAGATCTCAGATTATCTAAGTATCGTTTCACATATGCTGTAACTCGTATGAGTCTCGTCACGGAAGAGAATGTGTCATACCGAATATCAAACGGTGCATTACACTCGTCGCTCGTTTTGAGTTCATGCTTCTGATTTTCATTTTCACCACTTGGCTCATTTCCCAGCTCAACACATACGCATGTATCTGATACGCACATTGTTGATTCTGAGTCACGATGAACACTATAACACCTGTCCATTAACCAAGATGGTCCGTTCCATCACAATTCACTTTTAGTAAGCTTTTCAACAGTATATCCACGTGTAGCGATATCAGCTGGGTTTTCAGTTGTCTTTACATATGCAAATCTTATACCGGTGTGCTTCTTGATCTCATTTACCCTATTTTGAACAAACACCGGAAGTTTCTTCTCAGATGAAATCCACTTTAATACACATTGAGAATCGGTGTATAACACAGATTGTTCAATCGGCACACCGACCTGACTCTGAACATACTCTAAACATCTAACACCGATGACAACTGCCATTATCTCTAATTTTGGAATGGTCATTACTTTCACAGGAGCAAGTCTTGCCTTAGAAAAGATAAGCTCTACTTTGATGGCCCTGTCGGTTATTTGGCGAAGATAAATAGCCGACGAATACGCCCTTTCAGAGGCGTCACAAAAACACACCAAACTGTAGGTCACACTGTCATCAGCTTCATTGGTAACACATCTTTTCAATTTGAAGGTGGGTATCCTTTCAAGATCGAGCTTGATTGTTTTCCACTCTTGGACATGTTCATCTGAAACGATATCATCCCAATCAAGCTTCTCTTTCCACAGCTGTTGCATCAGCAGCTTTCCATTCAAAGTTACTGGAGAAAATAATCCAAGCGGATCAAATGTTGAAGCTACGACTTTCAGGATAACACGCTTGGTTATAGTCTCGACTTCATGGGCTTCCGTAGGTTTTAGTGCAATTGTATCTTCCTTTGGATTCCAATATAATCCAAGAACAGTCATTGGTTTTCCGTCAGCTCTGTCATTACTGGGAATGTATTGATTAACTATTTCACTATTAGTCATCCACTCTCGTAAGTTCATTGATGCTTCTTTGAATATTGATTTCACTTCTTTGTAAAAACATATTGCTTCACCATCAGTGTTAGTTCCAGTTATCAAATTGTCTACTTAGATGTTATCTTTCACTTGTTGCGCAAAACTTGTACTGTATTTGTCCATATGTGTTTGTACCGTTGCGCCTAAAAGAAATGGGCTTGAAATAACACCAAACGGGACTCGACGAAAACGAAACTCTTGAATGTTATCCTTGTCCACCGTCGGTGTTTCACAGTTCTTCAACCAGAGAAATCTGGTAACATCTCGTTGGTCTAATTGTAATCCTATTTGAAGGAAGGCCTTCTCTTTATCAGCAGTAATTGCTATCCTGTGCATACGGAATCGTATAAGCATCCCGCACAACTGTTGCAAAATCACTGGACCACGATAAAAACATTCATTAAGACTGTGGTTCTCATTTCGTGTCTTCGCGGACGCGTCGTACACTACTCGTAATTTGGTGGTCGTTTTTTGTGGTGTAATAACCGCGTGGTGGGGAATATAGTGAACCACGCCATCCTGGTCTCCAAAGTTCACCTTTTCAATAACACCCTTTTCCAACTGATCCTCAATCACTGTGTTGTACTTTTTGAAAAGCTCTGGTCTTTTACACATTCTCGCCACTGTGGACCTCAGACGACCAAGAGCAAGTTGTCGGTTAGATGGCAGTTCGAAATCTTCTTCACGCCATGGCCATGTAACTTGATAGCGACCATCGTCAAATCTAACGGTGTCCTGGAATTTTCGCATGGCGATGTCATCATCGGACTTGTCCACATTGTCAATTATGCCAATCGACTCGATGTTCCAGAAATCTTCCAATTCTGGCTTAGTAGGAATTGAAGCATCTAAGCTTGAAAATGTACTTTGTTTTGTGATGTCTTACCATGCGTCAACACAAACATGCTCAGTGTATCAGTTCCACTTTCAACTTCACTCAAACGGCCTGTTAAAATCCATCCAAGTTTTGAAGATAACAAATACAGTCCGGGTTCAATCTCTATTCGTTGGGGTAACACAATATCTAAGTAATAGTCATTCCCAATCAAGACATCAATTGTTGTGGTTTCCTGAGCTCTTGGAATAGTATCTGATAGGTCTACACTATTAATCAAATGTTCCATTTGTTTTGAAAGCACCTTCGTCAATGGATTCCTCTGAATTGTTCCACTTATTGTAGGCACTACATTTGCTGTCAACTTCATACAGGATACGTCCTTTAAGGTAATGTCAATGTTCACTGATTTTGTCTTTATTACCTTTGTATGTTCACTTCCGAACGTAACAAGCTTCAGTTCCTGTTCGGCTGTAGGTTTTAAACCTAGTTTGTTAGCTAGTCGTTCCGTGATATACGTCCTTTGTGATCCCGAATCAAACAACAATCGAGTTGTTTCATGAACTGATGTGTCTCTATTGCCTACACTCGCCTTGGCGGTTTGCATGAGCACCATTTCATCGGACGATATTAACACATGACCCTTTGTAGCACTATTGTGAGATGGGTCTTCCCTTATCTCCTCTGAAAGATGCACATTTGTGGTTTTCCCTCCGAATTTCTTTGGGCACAAACTTCTGTGGTGATGATCCATTTCACCACAATGAACACACAATTTTTTCGTCTTACATTCCCTGGCTGTATGTCCTTCTTTAAGACATTTAAAGCATGACCCATGCAGTTTTTTCTTCCGATCTTCAATCCCTTTGTACCTCAAACATTCATCACTCCAGTGACGGTCATTGCAATACCTGCATTTAATCTGGAAATTCCCTGCTGATTTACCTTTCACATTAGCATATAATGTTTCAGCAGAGGTTAATGGCTTATGGAAAGGTCGTTCACTTCTGTGGGACTGGTATGTTGAATACTGTGGCCTCTCTTGGGGCTTCTGGAACTTATGTGCTCCCACCCTAGTAGTATCTGAAGCTTTCTCCAATTTATCTTTGTCGTCGGCGTGTTCACAGGCTAATATGTATTCACGCAAAGCGTCTATTAGCCCATGCACCGTCCATTTTACCTTTGATCCTTTTTTCAACTCAATTTGTCTTAACACATCCCCAGACAGCTTGGAACGAATCATTGAAACGAACACATGTTGTTCAATATCTTCATGCAATACCTCCAAACTACGTAAATGTTTCTCTACTGTATCTAGGTATGCGCGTAAACTATCCACTTTCCCATTTGGTGCTGGCATATTCATCAGCTTTTTGTAATGCAAATCCACAGCCTCCTGTGGATTTCCAAACCTCTGCTTCAATATATCAATTGCCACAATGTAGTTCTCGTTTGACAATGCCAATCCGGCAATTGCTTGTTTAGCTTCACCAACAATCTTTGTTTGAAGATAATTGAATTTTTCAATTTTCGACAAATTCTTGTTGTCATGAACTGTGCATTCAAACGCATCCCAAAATTGTGTCCACTTTAATTTATCACCGTTAAATGGGCACAAATCCAACTTTGGTAGTTTTACACAACTTTTTTGTTGACTGTCTCTTTTTTCTTGACGCACCATTAAATCTCTTTGTTGCTGCATTTGAACATGTAGCAAATCTTGCAACTCTATCATTTGACTTTTTTCGGTTTCTTGTTTTGGTTTCTGTATCAACCTTTCCCCAAGCTGCTCTAATTCTATAATGTATCTCTCTGCTTCTCTCAATATTTCACAATCTTTTTCCACCACACTATCCGCACTTTTCGCGTCGCTATCACCCATCAAATCTAACAATTTACCCATTTGGGTTTCCACCTTTTCACTGTAGCATTTCAACAGTTTGAAACATTTATCTCCCAATGCTATATTTATTTCTCTTTCTTCCTCCAGGCCTTCACCTGATATCAACCTTTGAGCTGTTTCAATTTCTTTGCTCAAGGTATTCACATATCGGGTGTGCAACGCCTTTATAGTTGACAGATTGGACATATTTAACCCTTTTTAATATATTCACAGAACAATGCACAGAAAACACAGTTATTTATACACTTCACAAACACCTCACATAATACACGGTTACTAAACTTTCACAAGTACCGCAGAGAATTCACGGTTACTTTAAACTTTCACAAGTACCGCACAGAATTCACGGTTACTTTAAACTTTCACAAGCACCGCAGAGAATTCACGAATACTTTAAACTTTCACAAGTACCGCACAGAATTCACGGTTACTTTAAACTTTCACAAGTACCGCAGAATTCACTGTTACTTTAAAGGTCCTTAGGTCACTGGTTCATATCCGGTTCGCGGGACCAAACAATGTGGCGACGTCTTATCATCCGCCACATCGGAGTTTACTTTTCCTCAGGATTGATTATAATAATATTAATCAATCCAAATTATCCGAACTTGGGTGAGAATTACACACACAACGCAATGAGTTTATATAATCCAAATTTTAATAGCACTTTATCTTACTATCCATCATAGTCAACAATCTAAGTATTATCTCTCTGAACACATGTCAACGGCTTATATAGTACAAAAGCACGTGACTAAAACTCGTGTAAATGTTGAAACGTGGGTAAATCGTGACGTCGCCGTCGGTGCACAAACACCGACGGCAACGTCACATTCACCGTCGTAACAAGCAATACACCGTTCAAATTAAACGATTTAAATTACTAGATTTAGAATAAGGATAAGTTAACTATGCTATACTAATACGTTTTCAGTACAATATTAACACAGTATAGTTAACATTTAAATAAACAAACTGTAATCGTGCTATTCACGACATAATAATAGCATCAGTCTTGGCATTTTTGATAAGGATGTGTCGCAAACTTTATTTTGGTAATCCAGACAAGTTTTGTATTAGTTATCTTTAACCATTCCAGTAATTTTGAATTGTTCCATAGGAGAAATGTCAGAGATAGAGTCAGAAATATTATTTTTGAGTGGCCGCTAATATCATCTTTTTTTCTTAATTGCATTGTTTACTGACCGCTGACCTGATACAAAGGTCTGTTTCTTCTACAGTTACGTTTAACTTGTTTGATATATCATATGAGATGGCCCTGGAATTTTAATTATTTTAAATTACTTGTTTAAAAATTATCTCTAAGATATTTATTTTACCAGGCTTTGTCCTAAATGTGTCCACGTGACGTATTGAAATACGTGACCATGCGGACCAATGAGATCCCTCGCAATTCTCGTATCCGTATCATACAAACGGTACTCGCTGACACTGAGGTGATCGTAGATCTGCAAAATAAAAAGTGTTAAATGTTAACACGGGCTCTAAACCGAGCGAAGCTCGGCAGAGCCCTATAACGGTCACACATAGCACATATTATCAGCCTGAAAAAAGACGTAAAGGTAATGGAACCGGTATTTTTCTGTTCATAAACTATATTGAGCGCGTGCATGCGGGAAACCAAAATCATCAGAGCGTGACGACACACGTGACGGAAGAAAACAGGCTCATGAAATTTTATGAGATGCGAAATAGCGCCCCACTAGTTTTTAAAATAATTCAAAATATGCTTATAAACAATTACTATGAATACTTTTGGTAAACTCACAAAGACAAATAAAACATATTATTACAGATTGTCTGAGATATATACTTTGTTTTCACTTGTTTATTAAAGATATTCATACGCATTGTTTACCATTCTATACGAAGGTCACACTTGACAGTTAGTAGTTGTCATTTTAGGCTTTACAAAATCGATACTATTAAGATGTTTGACAGTTGTTGATCGGATAGAAATTGCGAAGAATTAATTCCTGTTGGATTACCGATTTAATTACGACCATGGATTATACCGGTACACATAGCAGAGCTTGTCACGTCAGCCATGTACAGTATGATTATTTTTTATAAAACATATAAATATCATAAACTTATGACATGGAATTGACCAGTTCAGAAATCGCTATGTCTGAGCGAGAAATTGTCACTGAAAAGATGGATGCGGGGTACCGTCTGTGAGCCTCAACAATGGATGTGTTAGATGTTTTGACTGAGATCAAAGGATGGGAACACCTTTCAATTACCAACACGCTGGTTGAGATATTGAAACTAAAAAGATATACAGGAATTGTGTGACAGGTGAGCTCTTGTGCCATGCAACACCACTGTTGTGTAAATTAAGAAGTTGGGCGGGGAAGGTGCGGGAGGGGTTTCCCCTCCTATCAAGTGAAACCATGGCGGAGCGCAATATTATGACTGAAAAGATCAATGGACGGTTGCGGTCCGACACCATGTGAATGATAAAGTTTGTACATGCATGTAATATTAAAATATTTAATATGTAAAAATATACGACCAAAAGTGGATTATTTGTTTATTATAATATTATGTATCATAGAGTACACAAACACATTTTTTATAATTCTCAGACCAAGAGATCACCCAAGGGACCGAATCGCCCCCAATCAAGTAGCTCGACTGGCCACAACTGCAGTCCAAATACCAGGTAACTGAAATGCAACACCACTTTTTGTGACAGATGTTATTAAATTAAGAAGTTGGAAGGGGAGGGTGCGGGAGGGGTTTCCTCCTGTCTAAAAAAACCATGGCGGAGCGCAAGATTATAATTGAAAAGATAAATGGACGGTTGCGGTCCTACACCATGGCTTTGTGAGCTATAGTGACTGTAAAGATGAATGGTTTTGCTTTGATTCACAGATTGTGTGAAAGATTGTAAATAAAAAGTGTCGAGTGACTACTCGTGCCAAGCAACACTATGGCAGATGTGAGATTGTGACAGAATATGTTGAGAGGGAGGCTGACACCATAAGAGTGCAAGATTGTGATTGAAAGACAAATCGGCAAATGCGGGTTGATGTTTTTGCTGTGGGCCACAGATCGTGTGAAATATTGTAACTAAATAGTCAGTTCAGGGTGTGGAGAAGGCGAACCATCCTGCCAAACAACCCCCATGACTGAGTGAGAGTTGCCGTTCCCTTTCCATGAAACAACATGGCTTTGTGAGAGAATCATCAATGTTACTAAAATACAATTACTTTACAGGTGCACCAGTATGTTATTAAGCTGTGCAATTCTTTATTCATACGTTCTGTTCTATATATATTTTAAAACTTTAAAATGGAGGTGCACTTCTTACATAAATACAACTGCACCTCTATATTTAAGATGGAGGTGCACATCTTTAATATACAACTGCACCTCTATATTTAGACCGTCATGCCTTTTCTTAGACCTGCACCTTAAAAAATTAGGTGCATCTCCATTTTTTTCAATTTACATCGCCGACTAGTAATATTTCACCCAAATGGTAAGTCAAACTGTACTGGCTTGCTCACACTCAATCTCATGGTCAAAAATTGTGTCAAAATTTCTTCTTGTTTACTAGTAAAAAGGTCTGAATGAGATGCCTAAAGAAGTTTGTGTTGTTGACAGTTAATACTGTAAACACCCTCTGGGTTTCACTCAAATCTGCATGCAATAATGCACCAGTCAATTGTAACCACGCCCCCCTCCCCCAGGTCCGGGGAATAGTGGGGACTTTGACATTTGGTCCAGCCATCCCTGTCTAAAATCCCCGCCCTGTGGGGACGAACAGATGGTAAAATCCCCACCAAGTGCCCCTGCACCCCAGGGACCCTAGGTAAGGCCCATTCCCCGCTATATTTAAAGCGAAGACAAAACCACCGCATTAACCCGGCACTGCGGGCCACCTGAAAGGTAAACACACGGCCCATTTCCCCGTCTATCCCCTGTATACCCCCGGACCTGGGGGGGGGGGGGGGGGCGTGGTAACAATTGACTGGTGCATAAGACCCCAGCTTTTCGATAAATCTAAAGCGTAACGGACTTAAAAAGCTTGAACCTGTTATAAAATATTTCCATGCATTGGGGCAAAGAAACATGACATACAAAATAAAAAAGTCATATACATACAGTGTACTTATGCTCAATAGCAATATGTTTGGTCATAAAGAAGTTGTGTTACTATAGTTTAGAACAATTAGATTTCAGTGTAAATCACTTGTGAATGGGATAATTATGTAAGACAAGCACAAATTACAGACTTTTTTGTATTTCAGAATCATCCATGCCAACTGGTTTTTGATATTACTGCTGTGGACAGATTTTCAGCAATGCAGGTATTGCCATGTTATGCAGTGGTCGAAACTAGCACAAGCCCGCAAGTCCTGCACTGGTAAAATGTCGTCCGGGCTTGCTCAAATTCTGAATTTTATATAGCAGGGCTTGTTCAAAAATATGATTCCATGCAATAGTATAAAAATTCGGGTTTGTTCATCTGAAAGTCTAATTTCAATGACTGGTTATGTATTACTGGTGGCAATACGTTTGGAAATAAACCAGACTTTTGTCAAGGTTTCCCTGAAATAAATTGCCAGTATGTTTCTTGCTCTTTGATATAAACATTCGCTTGTTATGACATCATGATCAGTGTTTATTTCAATAGCTCATTGATGAACTGTTTCTTTCCCAATTGTA
Source organism: Mya arenaria (assembly GCF_026914265.1). Classification (NCBI taxonomy): domain Eukaryota; kingdom Metazoa; phylum Mollusca; class Bivalvia; order Myida; family Myidae; genus Mya; species Mya arenaria. The sequence continues at coordinate 8,350,680 of NC_069128.1, read as the reverse complement.
TTTCTTTCATGCTGTTTTTGTTGCGGCTTTGAGATAATATCATTTTCTTATAAAACTGCTGACCTTCATTGGTCTTTGGACTGTATTGTGCATCTATTCGCCCATTTTGTTTGCTCTTTTAAGCAAACATTGCATTAATTGCAAACAAGTATCACAACTTACTACACATGATGCAGAATTATGTTTCATTTAGTGTGATTTTTAGCTTATGACCATGAAAAACATCTACTTAAACAATCACAGCAACACAATGAGATCCCTATCTAAAGAAATATTGCTACTTTTCATTCATTCATACTGTCAATCATTCATGAATATATCATTTACAAATTTAATACATTGAAAAAATTTACATCTCTGATGGCAAAAGCAATAAAAAGTGAGCAGGGGATTGAGATAAGAACCTTTTCCCTTTATGCATTAAAGAAAAAACTAAATACACTCAAAATACCTTAAAGGGTACACCAGATTGGCACCAAAAAGATTTCTGTAGTGAATCTCGGGACAATTGTTTAATAAAATTTGATCAAAACGTTCAATCTGTGAGTGTGCAGCTTTAATAAATTAAAACACTAATTTATTGTTTATTTAATATAGCTAGCCTGGTTGCTGAAGCCACAGAGGTATTCAAGGACAAGAACCAATACTGATCAAAACATGGTCTAGTGATGGAATTCCATACCCGTTCTTGGCAAGGATTTTTTAGAAAGGAATATTGTCTGCAAGTAAGAAAGATTTCTAAGAAAGTCTGCTTTAAAGGCTTTCAAAATGCATCTGGGTACTCAATTAGTAAAGATTAACCTTTGAGTTGTTATTGCAAATCGTCCAAAAGACTATATATTTAATATTTTTGTCATGATGTTTTTGGAATTAATAAACTTTTCTGCACATTTATCGCATTAATGCACCAGTCAATTGTAACCTTGGACCCTCCAGGTCCAGTGGTAAACAGGGGATAGCGGGGGGAAAGGGCTGTGTTTTTACCATTCAGGTGTCCCTGCAGTGCCGGGTGAATGCGGTGGTTTTGTCTTGGCGCAAAATATAGCAGTGCGGGGCATTTGGCAGGTATTTTAACATCGTTTCTTCCCTGCAGGGCGGGGATTTTACCCTGGGTTGGCTGGACTGAAAGTCAAAGTCCCCGCTATTGTCCGGGCTTGGGGGGGGGGGGGTGTTTACAATTGACTGGAGCATAATTCCTACATAAAAGGTTATGTATGTCTCAAATGAGTGTTTACAGTCATTTTTCATACTTTTACAGTAGAAGAAGATAGTCTTATTCTGTGTCAAACATTGATTTTGTGTCTTGCTTGCAGAATATGATGTGCCAATAAGCTCCAGTTTGCTGCGGCTTTTCGCCCATGGCAATGGTCCTGCAATCTAGATCCAGGAGTTGCAGCTCTGTATCTAATATTTCAGAATGAAGATGTAAGTTAACTTTGTAGTACTAGTTTGTGTGTAAATGATTCCAAAGAGTGAGATTTATACTAATCAGGTGTAAATAAGCAACTTATAGACACTGGTTAAGAGCTGTAATCTTAATTTTAAGGCAAATCTAGCCTTCAAAACAGTTACTTAAAGCAAACAAATTTAAAACTAGCATAATTATGCTATCACTGCATTTTCTACATCATGTAGCCATCTCATACATGAAAACACTAGCAGTTGTCGCTAAGCTGATAAAGTTGATTTTTTTTTTTTGCTTTGAAAAAATCTTAATAGAGTAGGCAGGCCATTTTTATGGTGCTGTCTAATATATATATATATATATATATATATATATATATATATATATATATATATATATATATATATATATATATATATATATATATATATATATATATATATATATATATATATATATATATATAGATAAACTTTACTTGGTCAGATTATTCCAATGCATGAGGAAATAATGGCTCTTTAAAGGTTTGCGGCTTACCGATTGATGGAAGTGGCTATTTCTGCTTTTTATAAAAACTCCACAGGTGCTTATACTCATTCTAAAAGTGTTTAAAATATCATTGCCAAACTTTCAGTATGTGTTGCATACGGCCTGAAATTGAACTATAGGAGTTTTGAAGTCTGTTTTTGCAAATATATTATATGAAAATACTGTTTTGAAGAGAATGTAAGCTCAAGGTTAGTGTCTATATGAAACATATAGTGAGAATAACTGTGGTCTTAGGCCATATTTACATATTTTTAACAACAGTGACTTCATTTGTTAGTGTGATAGTCTCTTCATCTGCGTTAATGTAAACACATTGACCCTTGTTTATTACATTCTGAGTTAGGTGTTAATCTGTTTCAGATCGGAATTCATCACTATAGTACCGTATTCACCAGTAAGGTTTTATCCAGGATACCAGAGTGCATATGGGATTGATCTCTTCAGTAAGTTGGATTCACCAGTAACGTTTAATCCAGGATACCAGAGTGGCATCAGGATTTGATCACTTCAGTACTGTATTC